>NC_057794.1:48677625-48699588 GCF_018294505.1 Triticum aestivum | reverse complement strand
GGCGGCGGGCGGCGGCGCGGGGCGCGGGGTGTGACCGGGCAGCGGCGGGCGAGGCGTGGGCCGGCCTCAGGCTTCTGGGCCCGCGTGGCAGTGGGCGGTGGTGCGGTGACGTTGCGGCTCCTGATTCGCCGAGGGGACGGCGGTGGGCGTTTCCGACGCGCGGAGGAAGTGGAAGGCTAGGGTTTCGCCCGAATTTCAGAGGGGGGGGCTTTTTATAGGTAGAGGGAGCCAGGAGAGTCCAAATGAGTTGCGGTTTTCGCCCACACGGTCGTGATCCAACGACGGAAGCATGGAGGGGGTTTAGATGGGTTAGTGGGCTGTTGTGGAGGGGTGCTGGGCTGCAAAGAGAGAGGATTTCGTCGGTTACATGGTTAACCGTTGGGGCATCAAACGACCTCCAAATGGAACGAAATTTGATAGGCGGCCTACCGGTGATGTACCAAGGCCACTCGACAAATCTTGGCCCATTCCGAGAAGGTTTTTCTCCTGCTCACAAAAGAAGATCTGAGAGGTGCAATGGGTGCATGTGTGAGTGTCGGATTCTTAAACGGCCAACGGGGAAAATGACCAGATGCATGAAACGAACACGAATGAAAATGAGATGCACATGATGACATGAGATGAAATGCTTGACATGAACAAAGTGCAAAACGAGGACAAAACCCAACCACAGATGATATAACATATAACATTGCCAGAAATGGCAAGAGTTGGAGCTACAATTATGGAATGTTACATCCGGGACGTTACAACTCTCCACCACTACAAGAGGATCTCGGCCTGAGACCTAGGACTGAAAGAACACTGGATATTCAGAATGGAGGTGATCCTCGCGCTCCCAAGTAGCTTCTCGGTCGGAATGGTGAGACCACTTAACTTTCAGGAATTTGCTGGACTTGCTGCGAGTTTTGTGCTCGGTTTCTTCAAGAATGGCAATGGGATGCTCATGATAAGACAAGTCTTCCTGGAGGTCAATCTCTTTGAAGTTGATAGTGGGCTCGGGCGTCTTGATGTTGGGAACGTAGTAATTTCAAAAAAATTCCTACACACATGCAAGATCATGGTGATGCATAGCAAACAAGAGGGGAGAGTGTTGCCTACGTACCCTCGTAGACCGAAAGCGGAAGCGTTAGCACAACGCGGTTGATGTAGTCGTACGTCTTCAAGATCCGACCGATCAAGTACCGAACGTACGGCACCTCTGAGTTCAGCACACGTTCAGCCCGATGACGTCCCTCGAACTCCGATCCAGCCGAGTGTTGAGGGAGAGTTTCATTAGCACGATGGTGTGATGACGATGTTGATGTTCTACGGACGCAGGGCTTCACCTAAGCACCGCTACAGTAATATCGAGGTGGACTATGGTGGAGGGGGGCACCGCACACGGCTAAAGGATCAAACGATCAATTTGTTGTGTCTCTGGGGTGCCCCCTGCCCCCGTATATAAAGGAGCAAGGGGGGGTGTGGCCGGCCAGGGAGAGAGCGTGCCAGGAGGAGTCCTACTAGGACTCCCCCCTTTCCTAGTTGGAATAGGATTCGGGAGAAGGAAAGAGAGAGGAGAGGAAGGAAAGAGGGGGGCGGCCCCCCTTGCCCTAAACCAATTCGGTTTGGGCCTTGGGGGGCGCGCCCCACACTCCCCTTGCTTCCCTCTATTTCCACTAAGGCCCATATAGGCCCATTAAGCTCCCGGGGTGTTCCGGTAACCTCCCGGTACTCCGGTAAAATCCCGATTTCACCTGGAACACTTCCGACATCCAAACATAGGCTTCCAATATATCAATCTTCATGTCTCGACCATTTTGAGACTCCTCGTCATGTCCTTGATCACATCCGGGACTCCGAACAACCTTCGGTACATCAAAATATATAAACTCATAATATAACCGTCATCGTAACGTTAAGCGTGCGGACCCTACGGGTTCGAGAACTATGTAGACATGACCGAGACACGTCTCCGGTCAATAACCAATAGCGGAACCTGGATGCTCATATTGGCTCCCACATATTCTATGAAGATCTTTATCGGTCAAACCGCACAACAACATATGTTGTTCCCTTTGTCACTGGTATGTTACTTGCCCTAGATTCGATCGTCGGTATCTCAATACCTAGTCCAATCTCATTACTGGCAAGTCTCTTTACTCGTTCCGTAATACATCATCCCGCAACTAACTCATTAGTTGCAATGCTTGCAAGGCTTAAGTGATGTGCATTACCGAGAGGGCCCGGAGATACCTCTCCGACAATCGGAGTGACAAATCCTAATCTCGAAATATGCCAACCCAACAAGTACCTTTGGAGACACATGTAGAGCACCTTTATAATCACCCAGTTACGTTGTGACGTTTGATAGCACACAAAGTGTTCCTCCGGTAAACGGGAGTTGCATAATCTCATTGTCACAGGAACATGTATAAGTCATGAAGAAAGCAATAGCAGAATACTAAACGATCGTGTGCTAAGCTAACGGAATGGGTCATGTCAATCACATCCTCCTCCTAATGTTGTGACCCCGTTAGTCAAATGACAACTCTTGTCTATGGTTAGGAAACATAACCATCTTTGATCAATGAGCTAGTCAAGTAGAGGCATACTAGTGACAATCTGTTTGTCTATGTATTCACACATGTATTATGTTTCCGGTTAATACAATTCTAGCATGAATAATAAACATTTATCATGATATAAGGAAATAAATTATAACTTTATTATTGCCTCTAGGGCATATTTCCTTCACTTGAAGCACTTGCACTAGAGTCAATAATCTAGTTCACATCGCCATGTGATTTAACATCAATAGTTCACATTACCATGTGATTAACACCCATAGTTCACATCATCATGTGACCAACACCCAAAGGGTTTACTAGAGTCAATAATCTAGTTCACATCGCTATGTGATTAATACCCAAAGAGTACTAAGGTGTGATCATGTTTTGCTTGTGAGGGATGTTTAGTCAACGGGTCTGCCACATTCAGATCCGTATGTATTTTGCAAATTTCTATGTCAACAATGCTATGCACGGAGCTACTCTAGCTAATTGCTCCCAGTTTCGATATGTATCCAGATTGAGACTTTGAGTCATCTGGATCAGTGTCAAAACTTGTATCGACGTAACCCTTTATGATGAACCTTTTCCCACCTCCATAATCGAGAAACATATCCTTATTCCACTAAGGATAATTTTGACCAATGTCCAGTGATCTACTCCTAGATCACTATTGTACTCCCTTGCCAAACTCAGGGCAGGGTATACAATAGGTCTGGTACACAGCACGGCATACTTTATAGAACCTATGGCTGAGGCATAAGGAATGACTTTCATTCTCTTTCTATCTTCTGTCCTGGTCAGGTTTTGAGTCTTACTCAACTTCACACCATGTAACACAGGCAAGAACTCCTTCTTTGACTGTTCCATTTTAAACTACTTCAAAATTTTGTCAAGGTATGTACTCATCGAAAAACTTATCAAGTGTCTAGATCTATCTCTATAGACCTTGATGCTTAATATGTAAGCTGCTTCACCAAGGTCTTTCTTTCAAAAACTCCTTTCAAACATTCCTTTATGCTTTGGAGAATAATTCTACATTATCTCTGATCAACAATATGTCATTCACATATACTTATCACAAATGTTGTAGTCCTCCCACTCACTTTCTTGTAAATACATGCTTCACCGCAAGTCTGTATAAAACTATATGCTTTGATCAATTTATCAAAGCATATATTCCAACTCCGATATGCTTGCACCAGTCCATAGATGTATCGCTGGAGCTTGCATATTTTGTTAGTACCTTTAGGATTGACAAAACCTTCTGGTTGGATCATATACAACTATTCTTTAATAAATCCATTAAGGAATGCAGCTTTGTCTATCCATTTGCCAGATTTCATAAAATGCGGCAATTGCTAACATGATTCGGACAGACTTAAGCATAGATACAAGTGAGAAACTCTCATCGTAGTCAACACCTTGAACTTGTCGAAAACCTTTTTGCGACAATTCTAGCTTTGTAGATAGTAACACTACTATCAGCGTCGGTCTTCCTCTTGAAGATCCATTTAATCTCAATGGCTCGCCGATCAATGGGCAAGTCAATCAAAGTCCATACTTTGTTCCCATACATGGATCTCATCTCAGATTTCATGGCCTCAAGCCATTTCCCGGAATCTGGGCTCATCATCGCTTCCTCATAGTTCGTAGGCTCGTCATGGTCAAGTAACATGACCTCCAGAATAGGATTACCGTACCACTCTAGTGAGGATCTCACTCTGGTTTACCTACGATGTTCAGTAGTAACTTGATCTGAAGTTACATGATCATCATCATTAGCTTCCTCACTAATTGGTGTAGTAGTCACAGGAACAGATTTCTGTGATGAACTACTTTCCAATAAGGGAGCAGGTACAGTTACCTCATCAAGTTCTACTTTCCTCCCACTCACTTCTTTCGAGAGAAACTCCTTCTCTAGAAAGGATCCATTCTCAGCAATGAATATCTCGCCTTCGGATCTGTGATAGAAGGTGTACCCAACATTTTCTTTTGGGTATCCTATGAATATGCACTTCTCCGATTTGGGTTTGAGCTTTTCAGGTTGAAACTCTTTCACATAAGCATTGCAACCTCAAACTTTAAGAAACGATAGCTTAGGTTTCTTGCCAAACCATAGTTCATACAGTGTCGTCTCAACGGATTTAGATGGTGCCCTATTTAATGTGAATTTAGCTGTCCCTAATGCATAACCCGAAAACGATAGTGGTACATCGATAAGAGACATCATAGATCGCACCATACCTAATAAAGTACGGTTACGATGTTCGGACACACCATTACTGTTGGGGATATTACTACTGGGCGTAAACCGGCCTATCTGGGCCGGGTCAACTTCATCTGTAGCACCAAAGTGATAGAGCCCAAGAGGGCAGATGAGGGCCTAAGGCCCATAGCCGGTTCGAGACTTGTAGCGGTAAACCGGAATTTGTATATAATCTTGTATTGTAAGTTAGGAATAAAGAGAGACCAACCCGGATACGAATATCGACCGGTGTTGGACTCTGGGGAACATAGAAAAAATTCAAAAATTTTCTACGTATCACCAAGATCTATCTATGGAGAGACCAGCAACGAGGGGAAGGAGAGTGCATCTACATACCCTTGTAGATCGCTAAGCGGAAGCGTTCAAGAGAACGGGGTTGATGGAGTCGTACTTGTCGTGATCCAAATCACCGGAGATCCTAGTGCCGAACGGACGGCACCTCCGCGTTCAACAAACGTACAGCCCGGTGACGTCTCCCATGCCTTGATCCAGCAAGGAGAGAGGGAGAGGTTGAGGAAGTCTCCATCCAGCAGCAGCACAACGGCGTGGTGGTGGTGGAGGAGCGTGGCTATCCTGCAGGGCTTCGCCAAGCACCACGGGAGAGGAGAAGAACTTGCGAGAGGGAGAGGGCTGCACCAGAACATTGGTATGGCTGCCCTCCCACCCCCCACATATATATAGGGGCAAGGGAGAGGGGGGGGGCGCAGCCTTGGCCCTTCCTCCAAGGAAGGGTGCGGCTAGGAGGAGTCCCTCCTCCCCAAGGCACCTCAAAGGTGCCTTCCCCCTTTAGGACTCTTCCTATCCCTCATCTCATGGCGCATGGGCCTCTTGGGGCTGGTGCCCTTGGCCCATATAGGCCAAGGCGCACCCCGTACAGCCCATGTGGCCCCCCGGGGCAGGTGGTCCCACCCGGTGGACCCCCGGGACCCTTCCGGTGGTCCCGGTACAATACCGGTGACCCCGAAACTTGTCCCGATGGCCGAAACAGGATTTCCTATATATAAATCTTTACCTCTGGACCATTCCGGAACTCCTCGTGACGTCTGGGATCTCATCCGAGACTCCGAACAACATTCGGTTAGCACATACAAACTTCCTTTATAACCCTAGCGTCATTGAACCTTAAGTGTGTAGACCCTACGGGTTCGGGAGACAAGCAGACATGACCGAGACGTTCTCCGGTCAATAACCAACAGCGGGATCTGGATACCCATGTTGGCTCCCACATGTTCCACGATGATCTCATCGGATGAACCATGATGTCAAGGACTTAATCAATCCTGTATACAATTCCCTTTGTCTATCGGTACGATACTTGCCCGAGATTCGATTGTCGGTATCCTGATACCTTGTTCAATCTCGTTACCGGCAAGTCTCTTTACGCGTTCCGTAACACGTCATCCCGTGATCAACTCCTTGGTCACATTGTGCACATTATGATGATGTCCTACCGAGTGGGCCCAGAGATACCTCTCCGTTTACACGGAGTGACAAATCCGAGTCTCGATTCGTGCCAACCCAACAGACACTTTCGGAGATACCCGTAGTGTACCTTTATAGCCACCCAGTTACATCGTGACGTTTGGCACACCCAAAGCACTCCTACGGTATCCGGGAGTTGCACAATCTCATGGTCTAAGGAAATGATACTTGACATTAGAAAAGCTTTAGCATACGAACTACACGATCTAGCGCTATGCTTAGGATTGGGTCTTGTCCATCACATCATTCTCCTAATGATGTGATCCCGTTATCAACGACATCCAATGTCCATGGTTAGGAAACCGTAACCATCTATTGATCAACGAGCTAGTCAACTAGAGGCTTACTAGGGACATGGTGTTGTCTATGTATCCACACATGTATCTGAGTTTCCTATCAATACAATTCTAGCATGGATAATAAACAATTATCATGAACAAGGAAATATAATAATAACCAATTTATTATTGCCTCTAGGGCATATTTCCAACAGTCTCCCACTTGCACTAGAGTCAATAATCTAGTTCACATCGCCATGTGATTAACACTCACAGGTCGCATCACCATGTGACCAACATCCAAGAGTTTACTAGAGTCAATAATCTAGTTCACATCACTATGTGATTAGCACTCAATGAGTTCTGGGTTTGATCATGTTGCTTGTGAGAGAGGTTTTAGTCAACGGGTCTGAACCTTTCACATTCGTGTGTGCTTTACAAATATCTATGTCATCTCCTGGATGTAGCTACCACGTTCTATTTGGAGCTATTCCAAATAACTGTTCTACTATACGAATCCAGTTTACTACTCAGAATAATCTGGATTAGTGTCAAAGTTTGCATCGGCGTAACCCTTTACGACAAACTCTTTTACCACCTCCATAATCAAGAAAAATCCCTTAGTCCACTAGGTACTAAGGATAACTTTGACTGCTGTCCTGTGATCCATTCTTGGATCACTCTTGTACCCCTTGACTGACTCATGGCAAGGCACACTTCAGGTGCGGTACACAGCATAGCATACTGTAGAGCCTACGTCTTAAGCATAGGGGACGACCTTCGTCCTTTCTCTCTATTCTGCCGTGGTCGAGCTTTAAGTCTTAACTTCATACCTTACAACTCAGGCAAGAACTCCTTCTTTGACTGATCCATCTTGAACACCTTCAAGATCATATCAAGGTATGTGCTCATTTGAAAGTACCATTAAGCGTTTTGATCTATCCATATAGATCTTGATGCTCAATGTTCAAGTAGCTTAATCCAGGTTTTCCATTGAAAAACACTTTCCAAATAACCCTATATGCTTTCCAGAAATTCTACGTCATTCTGATCAACAATATGTCAACAACATATACTCATCAGAAATTCCATAGTGCTCCCACTCACTTCTTTGGAAATACAAGTTTCTCATAAACTTTGTATACACCCAAAATCTTTGATCATCTCATCAAAGCATACATTCCAACTCCGAGATGCTTACTCCAGTCCTTAGAAGGATTGCTGGAGCTTTGCATACTTATCAGCATCTTTCAGGATTGACAAAACCTTCCGGTTGTATCACATACAACCTTTCCTCAAGAAAATCGTGAGGAAACAATATTTTGACATCCTATCTGCAAGATTTCATAAATAATGTAGTAATCGCTAATATAATTCCAATAGACTCTTAGCATCGCTACGAGTGAGAAAGTCTCACCGTAGTCAACTCCTTGAACTTGTCAGAAAACATCTTAACGACAAGTCGAGCTTTCTTAATGGTGACATTTACCATCATTATCCGTCTGCCTTTTAAAATCCATATGTACCTAACAGCCTTACGACCATCAAGTAGTTCTTCCAAAGTCTACACTTTGTTTTCATATATGGATCCTCTCTCGGATTTTATGGCCTTGAGCCATTTATCGGAATCCGGGCCCACCATCGCTTCTCCATAGCTCATAGATTCATTGTTGTCTAGCAACATGATTTCCAAGACAGGATTACGTACCACTCTGAAGTAGTACGCATCCTTGTCATCCTACGAGGTTTGGGAGTGACTTGATCCGAAGTCTCATGATCACTATCATAAGCTTCCACTTCAATTGGTGTAGGTGCCACAGGAACAACTCCCTGTGCCCTACCACACACTAGTTGAAGAGACGGTTCAATAACCTCATCAAGTCTCCACCATCCTCCCACTCAATTCTTTCGAGAGAAACTTTTCCTCGAGAAAGGACCCGATTCTAGAAACAATCCCTTATTGCTTTCGGATCTGAGACAGGAGGTATACCCAACTGTTTTGGGTGTCCTATGAAGATGCATTTATCTGCTTTGGGTTCGAGCTTATCAGCCTGAAACTTTTCACATAAGCGTCGCAGCCCCAAACTTTTAAGAAATGACAGCTTAGGTTTCTCTAAACCATAGTTCATACGGTGTCATCTCATCGGAATTACGTGGTGCCCTATTTAAAGTGAATGTGGTTGTCTCTAATGCCCAACCCATAAACTATTGTGGTAATTTGATAAGAGACATCATGGTATGCATCATATCCAATAGGGTGCAGTTATGATGTTCGGACACACCATCACACTATGGTGTTCCAGGCTGTATCAGTTGTGAAACAATTTCCACAATGTCTTAATTCTGTGCCAAACTCGTAATTCGGATATTCATCTCTATGATCATATCATAGATACTTTATCCTCTTGTCACGACGATCTTTCAACTTCACCCTGAAATTACTTGAACCTTTCAATAATTCAGACTCATGATTCATCAAGTAAATATACTCAACATCTACTCAAATCATCTGTGAAGTAAGAACATAACGATATCCACTACACACCTCAGCACTCATTGGACTGCACACATCAAAATGTATTACTTCCAACAAGTTGCTTTCTAGTTCCATTTTACTGAAACCGAGGCTTTCAGTCATCTTGCCCATTTGGTATGATTTGCATGTCTCAAGTGATTCAAGAATCAAGTGAGTCCAAACGGCCCATTTGCATGGAGTTTCTTCATGCATATACACCAATAGACACGGTTCGCATGTCTCAAACTTTTCAAAAACGAGTGAGCCCAAAGATCCATCAACATGGAGCTTCTTCATGCGTTTTATACCGATATGACTTACGTGGCAGTGCCACAAGTAGGTGGTACTATCATTACTATCTTATATCTTCTGGCATGAACATGTGTATCACTGCGATCGAGTTTCAATAAACCATTCATTTTAGCTGCAAGACCATTGAAGGTATTATTCAAATAAACAGAGTAACCATTATTCTCCTTAAATGAATAACCTTATTGCGATAGACATAATCCAATCATGTCTATGCTCAACGCAAACACCAAATAACAATTATTTAGGTTTAACACCAATCTCGATGGTAGAGGGAGCGTGCGCTGCTTGATCATATCAACATTTGAAACACTTCCAACACATATCGTCAGCTCACCTTTAGCTAGTCTCCGTTTATTCCGTAGCTTTTATTTCGAGTTACTAACACTTAGCAACCGAACCGGTATCTAATACCCTGGTGCTACTAGGAGTACTAGTAAAGTACACATCAACACAATCTATATCCAATATACTTCTATCGACCTTGCCAGCCTTCTCATCTACCAAGTATCTAGGGTAATTCTGCTCCAGTGGTTGTTCCTCTTATTACAGAAGCACTTAGTCTCGGGTTTGGGTTCAACCTTGGGACTCTTCACTAGAGCAGCAGCTGAATTGCCGTTTCATGAAGTATCCCTTCTTGCCCTTGCCCATCTTGAAACTAGTGGTTTCACCAACCATCAACAATTGATGCTCCTGAAGGAAATATGCCCTAGAGGCAATAATAAGTTATTACTTATTTCCTTATAATCATGATAAATGTTTATTATTCATGCTAGAATTGTATTAACCGGAAACATAATGCATGTGTGAATACATAGACAAACAAAGTGTCACTAGTATGCCTCTACTTGACTAGCTCGTTAATCAAAGATGGTTATGTTTCCTAACCATGAACAATGAGTTGTTATTTGATTAACGAGGTCACATCATTAGTTGAATGATCTAATTGACATGACCCATTCCATTAGCTTAGCACCCGATCGTTTAGTATGTTGCTAATGCTTTTCTTCATGACTTATAGATGTTCCTATGACTATGAGATTATGCAACTCCCGTTTACCGGAGGAACACTTTGGGTGCTACCAAACGTCACAACATAACTGGGTGATTATAAAGGAGCATTACAGGTGTCTCCAAAGGTAGATGTTGGGTTGGCGTATTTCGAGATTAGGATTTGTCTCTCCGATTGTCGGAGAGGTATCTCTGGGCCCTCTCGGTAATACACATCACATAAGCCTTGCAAGCATTACAACTAATATGTTAGTTGTGAGATGATGTATTACGGAACGAGTAAAGAGACTTGCCGGTAACGAGATTGAACTAGGTATTGGATACCGACGATCGAATCTCGAGCAAGTAACATACCGATGACAAAGGGAACAACGTATGTTGTTATGCGGTCTGACCGATAAAGATCTTCGTAGAATATGTAGGAGCCAATATGGGCATCCAGGTCCCGCTATTGGTTATTGACCGGAGACGTGTCTCGGTCATGTGTACATTGTTCTCGAACCCGTAGGGTCCGCACGCTTAAGGTTACGATGACAGTTATATTATGAGTTTATGTATTTTGATGTACCGAAGGTTGTTCGGAGTCTCGGATGTGATTATGGACATGACGAGGAGTCTCGAAATGGTCGAGACGTAAAGATTGATATATTGGAAGCCTATGTTTGGATATCGGAAGTGTTCCGGATGAAATCGGGATTTTACCGGAGTACCGGGAGGGTTACCGGAACCCCCCGGGAGCTATATGGGCCATAGTGGGCCTTAATGGAAAAGAGAAGGGGCTGCCCTAGATGGTCTGCGCGCCTCCCCCTTCCCCTAGTCCTATTAGGACTAGGAGAGGTGGCCGACCCCCTCCTCCTCTTTTCCCCCTCCACGAATCCTATTCCAACTAGGATTGGGGGGGGGAATCCTACTCCCAGAGGGAGTAGGACTCTCCTGCGCCCTCCTCCTTGGCCGGCCAGCCTCCCCCCTCTACTCCTTTATATACGGAGGCAGGGGGCACCTCTAGACACAAGTTGATCCACGTGATCTATTCCTTAGCCGTGTGCGGTGCCCCCTGCCACCATATTCCTCGATAATACTATAGCGGAGTTTAGGCGAAGCCCTGCTGCTGTGGTATATCAAGATCGTCACCACGCCGTCGTGCTGACGGAACTCTTCCCCAACACTTTGCTGGATCGGAGTCCGGGGATCGTCATCGAACTGAACGTGTGCTCGAACTCGGAGGTGCCGTAGTTTCGGTGCTTGATCGGTTGGATCGTGAAGACGTATGACTACTTCCTCTACGTCGTGTCAGCGCTTCCGCAGTTGGTCTGTGTTGGGTACGTAGACAACACTCTCCCCTCTCGTTGCTATGCATCACATGATCTTGCGTGTGCGTAGGAAATTTTTTGAAATTACTATGTTCCCCAACAGTGGCATCCGAGCCTAGGTTATTTATGTTGATGTTATATGCACGAGTAGAACACAAGTGAGTTGTGGACGATACAAGTCATACTTCCTACCAGCATGTCATACTTTGGTTCGGCGGTATTGTTGGACGAGATGACCCGGACCAACCTTACGCGTACGTTTACGCGAGACAGGTTCCCTCGACGTGCTTTGCACATAGATGGCTTGCGGGCGACTGTCTCTCCAACTTTAGTTGAACCAAGTATGGCTACGCCCGGTCCTTGCGAAGGTTAAAACGGAGTCTATTTGACAAACTATCGTTGTGGTTTTGATGCGTAGGTGAGATTGGTTCTTGCTTAAAGCCCGTAGCAGCCACGTAAAACTTGCAACAACAAAGTAGAGGACGTCTAACTTGTTTTTGCAGGGCATGTTGTGATGTGATATGGTCAAGGCATGATTTTTATTGTATGAGATGATCATGTTTTGTAACCGAGTTATCGGCAACTGGCAGGAGCCATATGGTTGTCGCTTTATTGTATGCAATGCAATCGCGATGTAATGCTTTACTTTATCACTAAACGGTAGCGATAGTCATGGAAGCATAAGATTGGCGAGACGACAACGATGCTACGATGGAGATCAAGGTGTCGCGCCGGTGACGATGGTGATCATGACGGTGCTTCGGAGATGGAGATCACAAGCACAAGATGATGATGGCCATATCATATCACTTATATTGATTGCATGTGATGTTTATCTTTTTATGCATCTTATCTTGCTTTGATTGACGGTAGCATTATAAGATGATCTCTCACTAAATTATCAAGAAGTGTTCTCCCTGAGTATGCACCGTTGTGAAAGTTCTTCGTGCTGAGACACCACGTGATGATCGGGTGTGATAGGCTCTACGTTCAAATACAACGGGTGCAAAACAGTTGCACACACGGAATACTCAGGTTATACTTGACGAGCAAGCATATACAGATATGGCCTCGGAACACGGAGACCGAAAGGTCGAGCATGAATCATATAGTAGATATGATCAACATAATGATGTTCACCGATGAAACTACTCCATCTCACGTGATGATCGGACATGGTTTAGTTGATTTGGATCACGTGATCACTTAGAGGATTAGAGGGATGTCTATCTAAGTGGGAGTTCTTAAGTAATATGATTAATTGAACTTAAATTTATCATGAACTTAGTACCTAATAGTATCTTGCTTGTTTATGTTGATTGTAGATAGATGGGTCGTGTTGTTGTTCCGTTGAATTTTAATGTGTTCCTTGAGAAAGCAAAGTTGAAAGATGATGGTAGCAATTACACGGACTGGGTCCGTAACCTGAGGATTATCCTCATTGCTGCACAGAAGAATTACGTCCTGGAAGCACCGCTGGGTGCCAGGCCTGCTGCTAGAGCAACACCAGATGTTATGAACGTCTGGCAGAGCAAAGCTGATGACTACTCGATAGTTCAGTGTGCCATGCTTTACGGCTTAGAATCGGGACTTCAACGACGTTTCGAACGTCATGGAGCATATGAGATGTTTCAGGAGTTGAAGTTAATATTTCAAGCAAATGCCCGGATTGAGAGATATGAAGTCTCCAATAAGTTCTATAGCTGCAAGATGGAAGAGAACAGTTCTGTCAGTGAGCATATACTCAAAATGTCTGGGTATAATAATCACTTGATTCAATTGGGAGTTAATCTTCCAGATGATTGCGTCATTGACAGAATTCTCCAATCACTGCCACCAAGCTACAAGAGCTTCGTGATGAACTATAATATGCAAGGGATGAACAAGACTATTCCTGAGCTCTTCGCAATGCTGAAAGCTGCGGAGGTAGAAATCAAGAAGGAGCATCAAGTGTTGATGGTTAACAAGACCACTAGTTTCAAGAAAAAGGGCAAAGGGAAGAAGAAATGGAACTTCAAGAAGAACAGCAAGCAAGTTGCTGCTTAGGAGAAGAAACCCAAGTCTGGACCTAAGCCTGAAACTGAGTGCTTCTACTTCAAGCAGACTGGTCACTGGAAGCGGAACTGCCCCAAATATTTGGCAGATAAGAAGGATGGCAAGGTGAACAAAGGTATATATGATATACATGTTATTGATGTGTACCTTACTAATGCTCGCAGTCGCACCTGGGTATTTGATACTGGTTCTGTTGCTAATATTTGCAACTCGAAACAGGGGCTACGGATTAAGCGAAGATTGGCTAAGGACGAGGTGACGATGCGCGTGGGAAACGGTTCCAAAGTCGATGTGATCGCGGTCGGCACGCTACCTCTACATCTACCTTCGGGATTAATATTAGACCTAAATAATTGTTATTTGGTGCCAGCGTTGAGCATGAACATTATATCTGGATCTTGTTTAATGCGAGACGGTTATTCATTTAAATCAGAGAATAATGGTTGTTCTATTTATATGAGTAATATCTTTTATGGTCATGCACCCTTGAAGAGTGGTCTATTCTTATTGAATCTCGATAGTAGTAATACACATATTCATAATGTTGAAACCAAAAGATGCAGAGTTGATAATGAAAGTGCAACTTATTTGTGGCACTGTCGTTTAGGTCATATCGGTGTAAAGCGCATGAAGAAACTCCATACTGATGGACTTTTGGAACCACTTGATTATGAATCACTTGGTACTTGCGAACCGTGCCTCATGGGCAAGATGACTAAAACACCGTTCTCCGGTACTATGGAGAGAGAAACAGATTTGTTGGAAATCATACATACCGATGTATGTGGTCCGATGAATATTGAGGCTCGTGGCGGATATCGTTATTTTCTCACCTTCACAGATGATTTAAGCAGATATGGGTATATCTACTTAATGAAACATAAATCTGAAACATTTGAAAAGTTCAAAGAATTTCAGAGTGAAGTTGAAAATCATCGTAACAAGAAACTAAAGTTTCTACGATCTGATCGTGGAGGAGAATATTTGAGTTACGAGTTTGGTGTACACTTGAAAAACTGTGGAATAGTTTCGCAACTCACGCCACCCGGAACACCACAGCGTAATGGTGTGTCCGAACGTCGTAATCGTACTTTACTAGATATGGTGCGATCTATGATGTCTCTTACTGATTTACCGCTATCATTTTGGGGTTATGCTCTAGAGACGGCCGCATTCACGTTAAACAGGGCACCATCAAAATCCGTTGAGACGACGCCTTATGAACTATGGTTTGGCAAGAAACCAAAGTTGTCGTTTCTGAAAGTTTGGGGCTGCGATGCTTATGTGAAAAAGCTTCAACCTGATAAGCTCGAACCCAAATCGGAGAAATGTGTCTTCATAGGATATCCAAAGGAAACTATTGGATACACCTTCTATCACAGATCCGAAGGCAAGACTTTTGTTGCTAAATTCGGAAACTTTCTTGAGAAGGAGTTTCTCTCGAAAGAAGTGAGTGGGAGGAAAGTAGAACTTGACGAGGTAACTGTACCTGCTCCCTTGTTGGAAAGTAGTACATCACAGAAAACTGTTTCTGCGACACCTACACCAATAAGTGAGGAAGTTAATGATAATGATCATGAAACTTCAGAACAAGATACTACTGAACCTCGTAGATCAACCAGAGCAAGATCCGCACCAGAGTGGTACGGTAATCCAGTTCTGGAAGTCATGCTACTAGATCATGATGAACCTACGAACTATGAAGAAGCGATGGTGAGCCCAGATTCCGCAAAGTGGCTTGAAGCCATGAAATCTGAGATGGGATCCATGTATGAGAACAAAGTATGGACTTTTGTTGACTTGCCCGATGATCGGCAAGCAATAGAGAATAAATGGATCTTCAAGAAAAAGACTGACGCTGACGGTAATATTACTGTCTATAAAGCTCGACTTGTCGCAAAAGGTTTTCGACAAGTTCAAGGGGTTGACTATGATGAGACCTTCTCACTTGTAGCGATGCTTAAGTCTGTCCGAATCATGTTAGCAATTGCCGCATTTTATAATTATGAAATTTGGCAGATGGATGTCAAAACTGCATTCCTGAATGGATTTCTGGAAGAAGAGTTGTATATGATGCAACCGGAAGGTTTTGTCGATCCAAAGGGAGCTAACAAAGTGTGCAAGCTCCAGAGATCCATTTATGGACTGGTGCAAGCCTCTCGGAGTTGGAATAAACGTTTTGATAGTGTGATCAAAGCATTTGGTTTTATACAGACTTTCGGAGAAGCCTGTATTTACAAGAAAGTGAGTGGGAGCTCTGTAGCATTTCTAATATTATATGTGGATGACATATTGCTGATTGGAAATGATATAGAATTTCTGGATAGCATAAAGGGATACTTGAACAAAAGTTTTTCAATGAAAGACCTCGGTGAAGCTGCTTACATATTAGGCATAAAGATCTATAGAGATAGATCAAGACGCTTAATTGGACTTTCACAAAGCACATACCTTGACAAGATTTTGAAGAAGTTCAAAATGGATCAAGCAAAGAAAGGATTCTTGCCTGTGTTACAAGGTGTGAAGTTGAGTAAGACTCAATGCCCGACCACTGTAGAAGATAGAGAGAATATGAAAGATGTTCCCTATGCATCAGCCATAGGATCTATCATGTATGCAATGCTGTGTACCAGACCCGATGTGTGCCTTGCTATAAGTCTAGCAGGGAGGTACCAAAGTAATCCAGGAGTGGATCATTGGACAGCGGTCAAGAACATCCTGAAATACCTGAAAAGGACTAGGGATATGTTTCTCGTATATGGAGGTGACAAAGAGCTCACCGTAAAAGGTTACTTTGATGCAAGCTTTGACACTGATCCGGACGATTCTAAATCACAAACCGCATACGTGTTTACATTAAACGGTGGAGCTGTCAGTTGGTGCAGTTCTAAACAAAGCGTCGTAGCGGGATCTACATGTGAAGCGGAGTACATAGCTACTTCGGAAGCAGCAAATGAAGGAGTCTGGATGAAGGAGTTCATATCCGATCTAGGTGTCATACCTAGTGCATCGGGTCCAATGAAAATCTTTTGTGACAATACTGGTGCAATTGCCTCGGCAAAGGAATCCAGATTTCACAAAAGGACCAAACACATCAAGAGACGCTTCAATTCCATCCGGGATCTAGTCCAGGTGGGAGACATAGAGATTTGCAAGATACATATGGATCTGAATGTTGCAGACCCGTTGACTAAGCCTCTTCCACGAGCAAAACATGATCAGCACCAAAGCTCCATGGGTGTTAGAATCATTACAGTGTAATCTAGATTATTGACTCTAGTGCAAGTAGGAGACTGAAGGAAATATGCCCTAGAGGCAATAATAAAGTTATTATTTATTTCCTTATAATCATGATAAATGTTTATTATTCATGCTAGAATTGTATTAGCCGGAAACATAATACATGTGTGAATACATAGACAAACAGATTGTCACTAGTATGCCTCTACTTGACTAGCTCATTGATCAAAGATGGTTATGTTTCCTAACCATAGACATGAGTTGTCATTTGATTGCGATAGACATAATCCAATCATGTCTATGCTCAACGCAAACACCAAATAACAATTTTTTAGGTTTAACACCAATCTCGATGGTAGAGGGAGCGTGCGATGCTTGATCATATCAACATTGGAAACACTTCCAACACATATCGTCAGCTCACCTTTAGCTAGTCTCCGTTTATTCCGTAGCTTTTATTTCGAGTTACTAACACTTAGCAACCGAACCGGTATCTAATACCCTGGTGCTACTAGGAGTACTAGTAAAGTACACATCAACACAATGTATATCCAATATACTTCTATCGACCTTGCCAGCCTTCTCATCTACCAAGTATCTAGGGTAATTCTGCTCCAGTGGCTGTTCCTCTTATTACAGAAGCACATAAAGATGTGAACTATTGATGTTAAATCACATGGCGATGTGATCTAGATTATTGACTGTAGTGCAAGTGGGAGACTGAAGGAAATATGCCCTAGAGGCAATAATAAGTTATTATTTATTTCCTTATAATCATGATAAATGTTTATTATTCATGCTAGAATTGTATTAACCGGAAACATAATGCATGTGTGAATACAGAGACAAACAAAGTGTCGCTAGTATGCCTCTACTTGACTAGCTCGTTAATCAAAGATGGTTATGTTTCCTAACCATGAACAATGAGTTGTTATTTGATTAACGAGGTCACATCATTAGTTGAATGATCTGATTGACATGACCCATTCCATTAGCTTAGCACCCGATCGTTTAGTATGTTGCTAATGCTTTTCTTCATGACTTATACATGTTCCTATGACTATGAGATTATGCAACTCCCGTTTACTGGAGGAACACTTTGGGTGCTACCAAAAGTCACAACGTAACTGGGTGATTATAAAGGAGCATTACAGGTGTCTCCAAAGGTAGATGTTGGGTTGGCGTATTTCGAGATTAGGATTTGTCACTCCGATTGTCGGAGGGGTATCTCTGGGCCCTCTCGATAATACACATCACATAAGCCTTGCAAGCATTACAACTAATATGTTAGTTGTGAGATGATGTATTACGGAACGAGTAAAGAGACTTGCCGGTAACGAGATTGAACTAGGTATTGGATACCGATGATCGAATCTCGAGCAAGTAACATACTGCTGACAAAGGGAACAACGTATGTTGTTATGCGGTCTGACCGATAAAGATCTTCATAGAATATGTACGAGCCAATATGGGCATCCAGGTCCCGCTATTGGTTATTGACCGGAGACGTGTCTCGCTCATGTCTACATTGTTCTCGAACCCGTAGGGTCCACACGCTTAAGGTTACGATGATAGTTATATTATGAGTTTATGTATTTTGATGTACTGAAGGTTGTTCGGAGTCCCGGATGTGATCATGGACATGATGAGGAGTCTCGAAATGGTCGAGACGTAAAGATTGATATATTGGAAGCCTATGTTTGGATATCGGAAGTGTTCCGGATGAAATCGGGATTTTACCGGAGAACCGGGAGGGTTACCGGAACCCCCCGGGAGCTATATGGGCCATAGTGGGCCTTAGTGGAAAAGAGAAGGGGCTGCCCTAGATGGGCTGCGCGCCTCCCCCTTCCCCTAGTCCTATTAGGACTAGGAGAGGTGGCCGGCCCCCTCCTCCTCTTTTCCCCCTCCGCGAATCCTATTCCAATTAGGATTGGGGGGGGGGGAATCCTACTCCCAGAGGGAGTAGGACTCTCCTGCGCCCTCCTCCTTGGCCGGCCAGCCTCCCCCCTCTACTCCTTTATATACGGAGGCAGGGGGCACCTCTAGACACAAGTTGATTCACGTGATATATTCCTTAGCCGTGTGCGGTGCCCCCTGCCACCATATTCCTCGATAATACTGTAGCGGAGTTTAGGCGAAGCCCTGCTGCTGTGGTATATCAAGATCTTCACCACGCCGTCGTGCGGACGGAACTCTTCCCCGACACTTTGCTGGATCGGAGTCCGGGGATCGTCATCGAACTGAACGTGTGCTCGGTTATAGATGTTCTAAGATCATCTCCAACGCCGACCCTCAAAATGGCTGCATATGCCTGGACCACGTTGTCCGTACGTGTTATGCCATCTAACACTAGTAGAAAAACAACTTTTAGTACCGGTTCGTAAGGACCTTTAGTACCGGTTCTGAAACCGGTACTAAAGGGTGGGCACTAAAGCCCCCCCTAGTCCCGGTTTAGCACGAACCGGGACAAAAGGCCCACCACGTGGCACGAGGCGCGCCGTGGTCTTGGGGGCCTTTAATCCCGGTTAGTGGATTTTTTTTATATATTTTTTGAAATAAAGAAAAAACAGCCCGCCTACTGGGTCGACACGGCCTGCATACGACTAGAAACCCAACCCCTAGGTTGGCCAGGATGCAGGCCCGTACGGCCCAGTGGGCCCCACAGGGCAGAAGACTTGCAATAGGCCCACAAAGGCCTGCTTAGAGAGGAGCTCGACATGGTAGCCACGGCGGGGCTTATAAACCGGTGCGAGCTCCTCTCAACTAGTGAGGTAGGACTAAACATTGTGCATTGCGGGTGGCAGCGCACCACCTTTAGTACCGGTTGGTGGCTTCAACCGGTACTAAAAGGGGGAGGGTCTTTAGTACCAGTTGGAGCCACCAACCCGTACTAAGGGGGGGTCTTTAGTACAGGTTGGAGCCACCAACCTGTACTAAAGTCCACCACCTCTTTAGTACCGGTTCGTGCCATGAACCGGTACTAAAGGTTCACCATGAACTGGTACTAATGAGCGTCGCCCGCCTAGCCGTTAGAACCGGCACTATTGGTCACATTAGTGCCGGCTCAAATACAAACCGGGACTAATGAGCTGAACATTTGACCCTTTTTCTACTAGTGTAACATGAGCCTGTATCGTTCCGCCGAGCGGTCCAGATGCACTTACTCATGCCAAACAACAACAAAGTTGGCGGGTGGGCTTTGCCGGAGTCCGGACATCAGCCACGTATAGGACTCCGACACCACCCCTGGCCCACCCAAAACCCTCTCCCGGTACCATTTTCTTCCAATCCGCCCCTTCTCCCTGTTGCTTTGCAATCGCACCCTTCTCCTCCTCCGCCGCTGCTCTACCTCTCTGGCCGGCAGACAAGCATTGCTGGACCTCCGCAACCAGCACCGACGCACTCGCTCGCTTTTTACGACCGCGTCGTCCACCCAGGACCCGTACGTAGGCAGGAACACTAGGGTATCCACATGTCCAACCATACCCTTAACTTATGACTAGTATAGCTAGTACCGAACTTATATCTTCTATACAAAATTAGAATGCTATCCAGATATATTGTCTCATTGTTTCTTCTCTTTTTTTATCTCACACTCACTATCATCTTTAGTTTTTACACATGCTCCTAGACCATCTACATTCATGATTCAAAAAAAAGACGAGCAGCCATCATAGGAATATGGACTATCATTGTGAAGCTTCTCCATGTATATATATATATACACACACAAAGAAGAAGAATCTTTTCATATAAGAGAAGAGATCAAGATACATAATAACTGTCAATATCCATCACAAAGTGTGCAATGATGACCAAAGCTTATACCTTTTTGGATGACGCGGCTATTTAAGCTGGTCGAGGCGCTCCTCACGTGGAGAGGTGGGATTAAACCACTACTATAGCCTTGCTTGGCAGGTTGCAGCTGCGGAGGGTTATATGTTTGCCTAGTTCAGTCTATCGGGAACTCGGCAAAGCTATGCCCCTAGACTTCTCACAACCAAATCATTGCTGGTCCCGCTGTGTTTACCGAGTTCCTAGATAGCGAAACTCGGCATATACGTGCCTTTTTTTAAAACAAAAATGTATGGCCCCAACAAGGCGACGTTGGGTGTTTAGTCCCACCTCGTCGCGCGAGTAGCCACACAACCGGCTTAAATAACCGCGTACTCCAAAAGTGCTAGGCATCTTTCTCAACCATCAATGCTCTCTTTGTGAAGCAGATGGACAATCATTTGTTGTGTCTGACCATAGTTTAACCCCTTCACAGAGGGTGGATTGGTGAATCTACTCACATTGAGAGAGAGTTCTTAAGTTAAATCATTTTCCTACTTACCCTTTTTTTTCTTTTTGATAATTTTATTGTATATGAGAATCCATCTGCATATGGTTCCCAATGGCCATCATTCCACAATGAAACCATCAATGACGTAAAAGTAATGGCACGGGGCAACATCCATTGGTGGTGACCTTGATCCTTTTGCGGCTGTGTGGGTGAGGATAAACATACACTACTAGGGAAAACCTTATACACATAAACTTAGCAGTAGCGTTGGATAAAATGAAGCGCTACTACTATTTAGTAGTAGCGCGTGGAAGTAAAAGGCGCTGCTGCTATACTGTTAGTAGTAGCGCGTTTTAGAAAAACGTGATGCTGATATGTTTGAAATGGGCGCACATAGCTTGAACCACTTAGCTGGAGCGCGTATACTTATCCAGCACTACTGCTATGCTCCATGGTAGTAGCACTTTTCTCTAACCCGTGCTGCTACTAACCCTACCTTATCATCCCCGCGCGGCCAACCCTCTCACTCACTCTCCCCCGCAACCCCCGTCATACGTCGTTGCCGCCGTTCCCCGACCACAGTCGTCGCCCGCCATAGCGCTCGTCGTCCTGCTCCTCCGGAACTGAGGTAGTCCCTCCATCCCTCCTCCTCCCTCCTCC
>NC_057794.1:48672851-48677328 GCF_018294505.1 Triticum aestivum | reverse complement strand
CTATTGTATACTGTAGTTTTTTTACTGTTTTTAGTAAGTGTTTAATAGAATTAGTAAGAAAATTAATAGAACTAGTTGAACTAGTTTATTTTTTTGTAAGAACTAGTTTTTTTATTTGTAGTAACTGCTTAGTTGAACTAGTTGAATTAATAGAACTAGTTTATTTTTAGTAAGAAAATTTAGGTATATGAAATTTGATGATCTAATTAAAATTATACTATAGAACTAGTTTATTTGTAGTAAGAAAATTAATAGAACTAGTTTATTTTTAGTAAGAAAATTAATAGAACTAGTTTATTTTTAGGTGTATTTAACATAATTCTACGTTGATTCATTTTGAAGTGGACATGCCATATTTTGAACATGTCACATTTGTTGTTATTTTTTAGTTAAAGAAATTATTCCCGCATCGACGTCGACGATGTCTATCCCGCATCCTCGTCGCTGACTCAGCGGAGGAGGCCTGCCTGATCAGAGGGGCCATGTCCGGGACTGGGCTCCGCCGGGCTGGTACTGGGAGGTGCTACCTTCCGGGGGCGCAGCTTGGTGAGGAGCCAACCCTTCTTTGACCCGAAGCTTCTTTGGTGGCGGTCGCGTGGGCCAGTGACGGTGTGGAGGCTTTCAGACACCGCGGAGGTGGTACGTCACCGTGTCAGCGAGGAGGACGAGTACGTCCGTCGCTACATGGTTGCGTTAGAGGGCAGGTTCAACAATACCGGACAGGTTCTTCAGGGATCTCACTGGAGCTATGATCCTATGATGGTTCCTTCTCTTTGGGTTTCCAGCGCTCGCGCCGATACCCGTCGTTCACTAGGGTTTTAGCTGTATTAGTGATGCCATATGTATGATACTATTCGAGATGTATTAGTGATAATATTTGACGATGTATGGACGCAAGAGACGATTTGGGATTGCTTATTGAATGCATGCTAATTTGAATACTAATTTATTTTATGATTTAGTTTTGCTTATTGAATTCTCAAATTGGAGAACTACTAATGTTTTGAATGCTCAAATTGGAGAGCACTATGCAAGGCGTATGCATTTGATTAGTTGATAGCTTATAGGGTTTTTGTTTTTGCAGAAATCAAGGAGCCCCTCCATCATCCCTGCTGTCATTCCCATCACCGACTGTAACACTCAAGATGCGGCTATATCTCTCACGTGTCGAGGCATGACTTAGAGGCATAATCGCATTTTGGTATTGTCGCAAGAACGGTCACATTCACACAATCCCATGTACAAGAACAATGAAGTAAATAGTTGGCTTACAATCGCCACGCCACACAATGAACAGACAATTCATACATTAAACAGAGTACACACAAGGTCCGACTACAGACGAATCCAAAAGAAAAGAAGATAACCCCAAATGCTAAATCCCGATCATGTCCCTACTGGGCACCACTACTGATCATACGAAAAGGAAACATAGTAATGGCCAAGGTCTTCGTCAAACTCCCACTTGAGCTCGGTGGCATCACCTGCACTGGTATCATCGGCACCTGCAACTGTTTTGGTAGTATCCGTGAGTCACGAGGACTCAGCAATCTCAAAAACCTGTGAGATCAAGACTATTTAAGCTTAAAGGTAGGATGTGGTTATGAGGTGGAGCTGCAGCAAGCGCTAAGCAAATATGGTGGCTAACATACGAGTACAATAGTAAGGTGAGAAACTACGCAACGGTCGTGAATTAGAAGTGATCAAGAAGTGATCATGAACTACTTACGTTCGAACATAACCTCATCGTGTTCTCTTCCCGAACCTCGTCGAAAAGAGACCATCACGGTTACACACGCGGTTGGTGTATTTTAGTTAAGTCAAGTGTCAAGTTCTCTACAACCGGATATTAACAAATTCGCATCCACATAACCGCGGGCATGACTCTCGAAAGTTTAAATCCTGCAGGGGTGTCCCAACTTAGCCCATGACAAGCTCAGGATCCGTGGAGACAATCCTCCATCGCGGGAACCTCCGATCAGACTCGGAATCCCGGAGCACAAGATATTTCGACAATGGTAAAACTATTCCAACAAAACCTCCCGACGTGCCGACACCCTGATAGTAGCCGCGCGTATCTCGTCTCAGGCCACAATCGGATTGTCCAAACTTCTGGTAGGCCAATCTAGAGTTGCCCCTAGCAATCACCGGCAGTTGACAGGTTTGGACCAAGAGGAGCACTGCCCGGGGGTTGATTAAGTCCACGGGGTCCGGAAATTCCCTATGCAAGTTTTAGTCGTTATTAGGCAAATGGTAAAACCAATGTTGGGCCTTGCTGGAGGAGTTTGATTCAAAGTGAACTATCAAGAGGGGCCCATAAACCCTCACCGTGTTAGGGACGCAAAAAATCAAGGAACATAACACTAGTATGAAGGAAACTAGGGTGGCAAGAGTGGAACAAAACACCAAGCAAAAGGCTAAGCCTTCGACCCTTTACCAAGTATATAGATGCACTAATTAAATAAGAGATATTGTGATATCCCAACATATCCATTTTCCAACATAGAACAACCTGCAAGGCACCTGCAACTAGCAACGCTATAAGAGGGGCTGAGCAAAAGCGGTAACATAGCCAAACAACAGTTTGCTAGGAAGGTGGGTTAGGGGTTTGACATGGCAATATGGGAGGCATGATAAACAAGTAGTAGGTAGCGTGACATAGCGATAGAATGAACAACTAGCAAGCAAATATAGAAGTGATATCGGGGGTAATGATCATCTTGCCTACAAAGTTCTCAAGGTTGTCGAAAGCTTGCTCCCCGTAAACGTACTCGAAAGGATCCTCGTTCACGAACTCGTCTCCTGGCTCTACCAAAAGCAAGAACACAAGCAACGGAACAACAATCAATCATGATGCAATGCACAAGCAACATGATGCAAGACGTGGCATGGGTGCAAGATATGATGTGCAATGCATATGCGTACTCCAGAAGGGAAAAGATGATCATGGCCTCAACTTGACAAACCAAGCATGCCATTGGATAGATTAGGAGATTTCAGTCGAAATTGATATAAAGTTTACCAGAAACGGATGCACGGTTTGCAAATGACGAGCAAAACAAGAACATTGCCAAACTGCACTCAACAGCATCATAGCACTTAAGATGCCTCATGAAAATATGCTACAACACTTCAACATAAAAACAAAACACATGGCTGTGAAGTACAGGTGAAGCTCTGCAAATCATGAACACTGAGCTCCTGCTATAACTCACTAGAACAAGTCTAAAACAGCATGGTAAAAACGCAAATGATAATAGTTTACAGACTTAGCAGTTTTTCACTGATCATGACAAAAACAGCATCAGGTAGCAATGTTTAGAGCTAGTAAACTATATGCTCCATGAACATATCATGACAAACAAAGGCATGGCATTCTAGTACTAAAGGCAAAGAACAAAACTCCCTTACTGAAATTGAGCCAAAGATGCACAGAAAAGATGGTAGCATCAATGCAAACTTGGCAAGTAATATGAACAGGTTTCAGACTTAAGAGGAAAATCCTACATGGCAGGAACAGATTCATGATAGCAACTTTGCAAGCTTATGACACTCACCACAAAGCATTTCATGCCATAACAAAGCAACTAACAGTAAGAATACACATTTATTAAGCTAAACATGGCAATAGCATGGTCATAGGGTACATGGATCACTAGCAAAACACATGGCAAAATTGCACTTCCTGTTAACAGACTGACAACAACAATATTTAGCAAAAGAAGAGCATTGTAATGATAAGCTACAGTATCCAATAATTATAAACATAAGAATGAATGGATAGAGCATAACGATATCTTCAAAACATCCTTACTGAACGTCATCAAAATATGCATGGATTTACTTGTGGCAACAATTCAACATAGCAACCTATTGTAACAGCAAAAGACTTAGCAGAAATACTAATTGGCTGAAATCAGCAACATCAAGTGGCCTACTTGGCATGCTTGTGCTAGTCACCACAGGGCACATAAAAATACAAGGCATGCACCACTGTAACAATGGCATGAAGATGCTCCTAACACATGTAGGCATGTTGCTTAAAGGACATACACACAAAATGCTATGAAAAAGACAAAACAACAAGTTATGATTGTTTCCTATAGATAACATCATTTAGCACTTCTGCAACGAAGATTAGGGCATCAATATGGATAGTAACATACATGTAAATGACACTAGCATGTACGGCATCACGAGATGAACATTTCGACATATCATATGCGCAAATCGGAGCTACGAGCATGAAGTTATGACATGGCAAAGATGGTCACATGGGATTAAATATTCGGGGAGTTGGAGAGAATTTCGACCTCCAGATCTATGGTTCGTCGGCACGCGAACCGAGGCAAGGTCGAACTCGCCGGAGATGGCGGCGCGGAGGTTCGGCGGGGTCGGAAAGGCGCCGGGGAGGCCGGGGCTCGGCGGATCCGGGCAGCGCTGGCTCGGATCTGGCCGAAGGAGGGCCGGCGGTGAC
>NC_057794.1:48601035-48672427 GCF_018294505.1 Triticum aestivum | reverse complement strand
ACATTGCGGCTCCTGATTCGCCGAGGGGACGGCGGCGGGCGTGTCCGACGCGCGGAGGAAGTGGAAGGCTAGGGTTTCGCCCGAATTTCAGAGGGGGGGGGGGCTTTTTATAGGTAGAGGGAGCCAGGAGTGTCCAAATGAGTTGCGGTTTTCGCCCACACGGTCGTGATCCAATGACGGAAGCATGGAGGGGGTTTAGATGGGATGGTGGGCTGTTGTGGAGGGGTGCTGGGCTGCAAAGAGAGAGGATTTCGTCGGTTACATGGTTAACCGTTGGGGCATCAAACGACCTCCAAATGGAACGAAATTTGACAGGCGGCCTACCGGTGATGTACCAAGGCCACTCGACAAATCTTGGCCCATTCCGAGAAGGTTTTTCTCCTGCTCACAAAAGAAGATCTGAGAGGTGCAACGGGTGCATGTGTGAGTGTCGGATTCTGAAACGGCCAACGGGGAAAATGACCAGATGCATGAGACGAACACGAATGAAAATGAGATGCACATGATGACATGAGATGAAATGCTTGACATGAACAAAGTGCAAAACGAGGACAAAACCCAACCACAGATGATATAACATATAACATTGCCGGAAATGGCAAGAGTTGGAGCTACAATTATGGAATGTTACATCCGGGACGTTACAACTCTCCACCACTACAAGAGGATCTCGGCTAGAGATCTAGGACTGAAAGAACACTGGATATTCAGAATGGAGGTGATCCTCGCGCTCCCAAGTAGCTTCTCGGTCGGAATGGTGAGACCACTTAACTTTCAGGAATTTGCTCGACTTGCTGCGAGTTTTGCGCTCGGTTTCTTCAAGAATGGCAACGGGATGCTCATGATAAGACAAGTCTTCCTGGAGGTCAATCTCTTTGAAGTTGATAGTGGGCTCGGGCGTCTTGATGTTGGGAACATAGTAATTTCAAAAAAATTCCAACACACACGCAAGATCATGGTGATGCATAGCAATAAGAGGGGAGAGTGTTGCCTACGTACCCTCGTAGACCGAAAGCGGAAGCGTTAGCACAACGCGGCTGATGTAGTCGTACGTCTTCACGATCCGACCGATCAAGTACCGAACGTACGGCACCTCCGAGTTCAGCACACGTTCAGCCCGATGATGTCCCTCGAACTCCGATCCAGCCGAGTGTTGAGGGAGAGTTTCATTAGCACGATGGTGTGATGACGATGTTGATGTTCTACGGATGCAGGGCTTCACCTAAGCACCGCTACAGTAATATCAAGGTGGACTATGGTGGAGGGGGGCACCGCATATGGCTAAAGGATCAAACGATCAATTTGTTGTGTCTCTGGGGTGCCCCCCTGCCCCCGTACATAAAGGAGCAAGGGGGGGTGTGGCCGGCCAGGGAGAGAGTGCGCCAGGAGGAGTCCTACTAGGACTTCCCCCTTTCCTAGTTGGAATAGGATTCGGGAGAAGGAAAGAGAGAGGAGAGGAAGGAAAGAGGGGGGCGGCCCCCCTTGCCCTAAACCAATTCGGTTTGGGCCTTGGGGGGCGTGCCCCACACTCCCCTTGCTTCCCTCTATTTCTACTAAGGCCCATATAGGCCCATTAAGCTCCCGGGGTGTTCCGGTAACCTCCCGGTACTCCGGTAAAATCCCGATTTCACCTGGAACACTTCCGACACCCAAACATAGGCTTCCAATATATCAATCTTCATGTCTCGACCATTTTGAGACTCCTCGTCATGTCCTTGATCACATCCGGGACTCCGAACAACCTTTGGTACATCAAAATATATAAACTCATAATATAACCGTCATCGTAACGTTAAGCGTGCGGACCCTACGGGTTCGAGAACTATGTAGACATGACCGAGACACGTCTCCGGTCAATAACCAATAGCGGAACCTGGATGCTCATATTGGCTCCCACATATTCTATGAAGATCTTTATCGGTCAAACCGCACAACAACATATGTTGTTCCCTTTGTCACTGGTATGTTACTTGCCCTAGATTCGATCGTCGGTATCTCAATACCTAGTCCAATCTCATTACTGGCAAGTCTCTTTACTCGTTCCGTAATACATCATCCCGCAACTAACTCATTAGTTGCAATGCTTGCAAGGCTTAAGTGATGTGCATTACCGAGAGGGCCCGGAGATACCTCTCCGACAATCAGAGTGACAAATCCTAATCTCGAAATACGCCAACCCAACAAGTACCTTTGGAGACACCTGTAGAGCACCTTTATAATCACCCAGTTACGTTGTGACGTTTGGTAGCACACAAAGTGTTCCTACGGTAAACGGGAGTTGCATAATCTCATAGTCAGAGGAACATGTATAAGTCATGAAGAAAGCAATAGCAGAATATTAAACGATCATGTGCTAAGCTAACGGAATGGGTCATATCAATCACATCATTCTCCTAATGATGTGACCCCGTTAATCAAATGACAACTCATGTCTATGGTTAGGAAACATAACCATCTTTGATCAATGAGCTAGTCTAGTAGAGGCATACTAGTGACAATCTGTTTGTCTATGTATTCACACATGTATTATGTTTCCGGTTAATACAATTCTAGCATGAATAATAAACATTTATCATGATATAAGGAAATAAATAATAACTTTATTATTGCCTCTAGGGCATATTTCCTTCACTTGAAGCACTTGCACTAGAGTCAATAATCTAGTTCACATCGCCATGTGATTTAACATCAATAGTTCACATTACCATGTGATTAACACCCATAGTTCACATCGTCATGTGACCAACACCCAACGGGTTTACTAGAGTCAATAATCTAGTTCACATCACTATGTGATTAATACCCAAAGAGTACTAAGGTGTGATCATGTTTTGCTTGTGAGGGATGTTTAGTCAACGGGTCTGCCACATTCAGATCCGTATGTATTTTGCAAATTTCTATGTCAACAATGCTATGCACGGAGCTACTCTAGCTAATTGCTCCCAGTTTCAATATGTATCGAGATTGAGACTTTGAGTCATCTGGATCAGTGTCAAAACTTGCATCGACGTAACCCTTTATGATGAACCTTTTCCCACCTCCATAATCGAGAAACATATCCTTATTCCACTAAGGATAATTTTGACCAATGTCCAGTGATCTACTCCTAGATCACTATTGTACTCCCTTGCCAAACTCAGGGCAGGGTATACAATAGGTCTGGTACACAGCACGGCATACTTTATAGAACCTATGGCTGAGGCATAAGGAATGACTTTCATTCTCTCTCTATCTTCTGTCCTGGTCGGGTTTTGAGTCTTACTCAACTTCACACCATGTAACACAGGCAAGAACTCCTTCTTTGACTGTTCCATTTTAAACTACTTCAAAATTTTGTCAAGGTATGTACTCATCGAAAAACTTATCAAGCGTCTAGATCTATCTCTATAGACCTTGATGCTTAATATGTAAGCTGCTTCACCAAGGTCTTTCTTTCAAAAACTCCTTTCAAACATTCCTTTATGCTTTGGAGAATAATTCTACATTATCTCTGATCAACAATATGTCATTCACATATACTTATCACAAATGTTGTAGTCCTCCCACTCACTTTCTTGTAAATACAGGCTTCACCGCAAGTCTGTATAAAACTATATGCTTTGATCAATTTATCAAAGCATATATTCCAACTCCGAGATGCTTGCACCAGTCCATAGATGTATCGCTGGAGCTTGCATATTTTGTTAGTACCTTTAGGATTGACAAAACCTTCTGGTTGGATCATATACAACTATTCTTTAATAAATCCATTAAGGAATGCAGTTTTGTCTATCCATTTGCCAGATTTCATAAAATGCGGCAATTGCTAACATGATTCGGACAGCCTTAAGCATAGATACGAGTGAGAAACTCTCATCGTAGTCAACACCTTGAACTTGTCGAAAACCTTTTTGCAACAATTCTAGCTTTGTAGATAGTAACACTACTATCAGCGTCGGTCTTCCTCTTGAAGATCCATTTAATCTCAATGGCTCGCCGATCAATGGGCAAGTCAATCAAAGTCCATACTTTGTTCCCATACATGGATCTCATCTCAGATTTCATGGCCTCAAGCCATTTCCCGGAATCTGGGCTCATCATCGCTTCCTCATAGTTCGTAGGCTCGTCATGGTCAAGTAACATGACCTCCAGAATAGGATTACCGTACCACTCTAGTGAGGATCTCACTCTGGTTTACCTACGAGATTCAGTAGTAACTTGATCTGAAGTTACATGATCATCATCATTAGCTTCCTCACTAATTGGTGTAGTAGTCACAGGAACAGATTTCTGTGATGAACTACTTTCCAATAAGGGAGCAGGTACAGTTACCTCATCAAGTTCTACTTTCCTCCCACTCACTACTTTCGAGAGAAACTCCTTCTCTAGAAAGGATCCATTCTTAGCAATGGATATCTTGCCTTCGGATCTGTGATAGAAGGTGTACCCAACATTTTCTTTTGGGTATCCTATGAATATGCACTTCTCCGATTTGGGTTTGAGCTTTTCAGGATGAAACTCTTTCACATAAGCATTGCAACCTCAAACTTTAAGAAACGATAGCTTAGGTTTCTTGCCAAACCATAGTTCATACAGTGTCGTCTCAACGGATTTAGATGGTGCCCTATTTAATGTGAATTTAGCTGTCTCTAATGCATAACCCCAAAACGATAGTGGTACATCGATAAGAGACATCATAGATCGCACCATACCTAATAAAGTACGGTTACGATGTTTGGACACACCATTACTGTTGGGGATATTACTGCTGGGCGTAAACCGGCCTATCTGGGCCGGGTCAACTTCATCAGTAGCACCAAAGTGATAGAGCCCAAGAGGGCAGATGAGGGCCTAAGGCCCATAGCCGGTTCAAGACTTGTAGCGGTAAACCGGAATTTCTATATAAGCTTGTATTGTAAGTTAGGAATAAAGAGAGACCAACCCGGATACGAATATCGACCGGTGTTGGACTCTGGGGAACGTAGCAGAAATTCAAAAAAATTCTACGTATCACCAAGATCTATCTATGGAGAGACCAGCAACGAGGGGAAGGAGAGTGCATCTACATACCCTTGTAGATCGCTAAGCGGAAGCGTTCAAGAGAACGGGGTTGATGGAGTCGTACTTGTCGTGATCCAAATCACCGAAGATCCTAGTGCCGAACGGACGGCACCTCCGCGTTCAACACACGTACAGCCCGGTGACGTCTCCCATGCCTTGATCCAGCAAGGAGAGAGGGAGAGGTTGAGGAAGTCTCCATCCAGCAGCAGCACAACGGCGTGGTGGTGGTGGAGGAGTGTGGCTATCCTGTAGGGCTTCGCCAAGCACCAAGGGAGAGGAGAAGAACTTGGGAGAGGGGGAGGGCTGCACCAGAACATTCGTATGGCTTCCCTCCCACCCCCCACATATATATAGGGGCTAGGGAGAGGGGGGGGGCGCAGCCTTGGCCCTTCCTCCAAGGAAGGGTGCGGCTAGGAGGAGTCCCTCCTCCCCAAGGCACCTCGGAGGTGCCTTCCCCCTTTAGGACTCTTCCTATCCCTCATCTCTTGGCGCATGGGCCTCTTGGGGCTGGTGCCCTTGGCCCATATAGGCCAAGGCGCACCCCCTACAGCCCATGTGGCCCCCCGGGGCAGGTGGCCCCACCCGGTGGACCCCCGGGACCCTTCCGGTGGTCCCGGTACAATACCGGTGACCCCGAAACTTGTCCCGATGGCCGAAACAGGATTTCCTATATATAAATCTTTACCTCCGGACCATTCCGGAACTCCTCGTGACGTTTGGGATCTCATCCGAGACTCCGAACAACATTCGGTTACCACATACAAACTTCCTTTATAACCCTAGAGTCATTGAACCTTAAGTGTGTAGACCCTACGGGTTCGGGAGACAAGCAGACATGACCGAGACATTCTCCGGTCAATAACCAACAGCGGGATCTGGATACCCATGTTGGCTCCCACATGTTCCACGATGATCTCATCGGATGAACCACAATGTCAAGGAATTAATCAATCCCGTATACAATTCCCTTTGTCTATCGGTACGATACTTGCCCGAGATTCGATCGTCGGTATCCTGATACCTTGTTCAATCTCGTTACCGGCAAGTCTCTTTACTTGTTTCGTAACACATCATCCCGTGATCAACTCCTTGGTCACATTGTGCACATTATGATGATGTCCTACCGAGTGGGCCCAGAGATACCTCTCCGTTTACACGGAGTGACAAATCCCAGTCTCGATTCGTGCCAACCCAACAGACACTTTCGGAGATACCCGTAGTGTACCTTTATAGCCACCCAGTTATGTCATGACGTTTGGCACACCCAAAGCACTCCTACGGTATCCGGGAGTTGCACAATCTCATGGTCTAAGGAAATGATACTTGACATTAGAAAAGCTTTAGCATACGAACTACACGATCTAGCGCTATTCTTAGGATTGGGTCTTGTACATCACATCATTCTCCTAATGATGTGATCCCGTTATCAACGACATCCAATGTCCATGGTTAGGAAACCGTAACCATCTATTGATCAACGAGCTAGTCAACTAGAGGCTTACTAGGGACATGGTGTTGTCTATGTATCCACACATGTATCTGAGTTTCCAATCAATACAATTTTAGCATGGATAATAAACAATTATCATGAACAAGGAAATATAATAATAACCAATTTATTATTGCCTCTAGGGCATATTTCCAACAGTCTCCCACTTGCACTAGAGTCAATAATCTAGTTCACATCGCCATGTGATTAACACTCACAGGTCGCATCGCCACGTGACCAACATCCAAGACTTTACTAGAGTCAATAATCTAGTTCACATCACTATGTGATTAGCACTCAATGAGTTCTGGGTTTGATCATGTTGCTTGTGAGAGAGGTTTTAGTCAACGGGTCTGAACCTTTCAGATCCGTGTGTGCTTTACAAATCTCTATGTCATCTCCTGGATGTAGCTACCACGTTCTATTTGGAGCTATTCCAAATAACTGTTCTACTATATGAATCCAGTTTACTACTCAGAATAATCTGGATTAGTGTCAAAGTTTGCATCGGCGTAACCCTTTACGACGAACTCTTTTACCACCTCCATAATCGAGAAAAATCCCTTAGTCCACTAGTTACTAAGGATAACTTTGACTACTGTCCTGTGATCCATTCTTGGATCACTCTTGTACCCCTTGACTGACTCATGGCAAGGCACACTTCAGGTGCGGTACACAGCATAGCATACTATAGAGCCTACGTCTTAAGCATAGGGGACGACCTTCGTCCTTTCTCTCTATTCTACCGTGGTCGAGCTTTAAGTCTTAACTTCATACCTTACAACTCAGGCAAGAACTCCTTCTTTGACTGATCCATCTTGAACACCTTCAAGATCATATCAAGGTATGTGCTCATTTGAAAGTACCATTAATCGTTTTGATCTATCCATATAGATCTTGATGCTCAATGTTCAAGTAGCTTAATCCAGGTTTTCCATTGAAAAACACTTTCCAAATAACCCTATATGCTTTCCAGAAATTCTACGTCATTCTGATCAACAATATGTCAACAACATATACTCATCAGAAATTCCATAGTGCTCCCACTCACTTCTTTGGAAATACAAGTTTCTCATAAACTTTGTATACACCCAAAATCTTTGATCATCTCATCAAAGCATACATTCCAACTCCGAGATGCTTACTCCAGTCCTTAGAAGGATTGCTGGAGCTTTGCATACTTATCAGCATCTTTCAGGATTGACAAAACCTTTCGTTGTATCACATACAACCTTTCCTCAAGAAAATCGTGAGGAAACAATATGTTGACATCCTATCTGCAAGATTTCATAAATAATGCAGTAATCCCTAATATAATTCCTACAGACTCTTAGCATCGCTACGAGTGAGAAAGTCTCACCGTAGTCAACTCCTTGAACTTGTCAGAAAACATCTTAACGACAAGTCGAGCTTTCTTAATGGTGACATTTACCATCATTTTCCGTCTTCCTTTTAACCTAATAGCCTTACGACCATCAAGTAGTTCTTCCAAAGTCTACACTTTGTTTTCATATATGGATCCTCTCTCGGATTTTATGGCCTTGAGCCATTTATCGGAATCCGGGCCCACCATCGCTTCTCCATAGCTCATAGATTCATTGTTGTCTAGCAACATGACTTCCAAGACAGGATTACGTACCACTCTGAAGTAGTACGCATCCTTATCATCCTACGAGGTTTGGGAGTGACTTGATCCGAAGTCTCATGATCACTATCATAAGCTTCCACTTCAATTGGTGTAGGTGCCACAGGAACAACTCCCTGTGCCCTGCCACACACTAGTTGAAGAGACGGTTCAATAACCTCATCAAGTCTCCACCATCCTCCCACTCAATTCTTTTGAGAGAAACTTTTCCTCGAGAAAGGACCCGATTCTAGAAACAATCCCTTATTGCTTTCGGATCTGAGACAGGAGGTATACCCAACTGTTTTGGGTGTCCTATGAAGATGCATTTATCTGCTTTGGGTTCGAGCTTATCAGCCTGAAACTTTTCACATAAGTGTCGCAGCCCCAAACTTTTAAGAAATGACAGCTTAGGTTTCTCTAAACCATAGTTCATACGGTGTCATCTCATCAGAATTACGTGGTGCCCTATTTAAAGTGAATGTGGTTGTCTCTAATGCCCAACCCATAAACTATTGTGGTAATTCGATAAGAGACATCATGGTATGCATCATATCCAGTAGGGTGCAGTTATGATGTTCGGACACACCATCACACTATGGTGTTCCAGGCTGTATCAGTTGTGAAATAATTTCCACAATGTCTTAATTCTGTGCAAAACTCGTAATTCAGATATTCATCTCTATGATCATATCATATATACTTTATCCTCTTGTCACGATGATCTTTCAACTTCACCCTGAAATTACTTGAACCTTTCAATAATTCAGACTCATGATTCATCAAGTAAATATACTCAACACCTACTCAAATCATCTGTGAAGTAAGAACATAACGATATCCACTACACACCTCATCACTCATTGGACTGCACACATCAAAATGTATTACTTCCAACAAGTTGCTTTCCAGTTCCATTTTACTGAAACCGAGGCTTTCAGTCATCTTGCCCATTTGGTATGATTTGCATGTCTCAAGTGATTCAAGAATCAAGTGAGTCCAAACGGCCCATTTGCATGGAGTTTCTTCATGCATATACACCAATAGACACGGTTCGCATGTCTCAAACTTTTCAGAAACGAGTGAGCCTAAAGATCCATCAACATGGAGCTTCTTCATGTGTTTTATACTGATATGACTTACGTGGCAGTGCCACAAGTAGGTGGTACTATCATTACTATCTTATATCTTCTAGCATGAACATGTGTATCACTGCGATCGAGTTTCAATAAACCATTCATTTTAGGTGCAAGACCATTGAAGGTATTATTCAAATAAACAGAGTAACCATTATTCTCCTTAAAAAATAACCGTATTGCGATAGACATAATCCAATCATGTCTATGCTCAACGCAAACACCAAATAACAATTATTTAGGTTTAACACCAATCTCGATGGTAGAGGGAGCGTGCGATGCTTGATCATATCAACATTGGAAACACTTCCAACACATATCGTCAGCTCACCTTTAGCTAGTCTCCGTTTATTCCGTAGCTTTTATTTCGAGTTACTAACACTTAGCAACCGAACCGGTATCTAATACCCTGGTGCTACTAGGAGTACTACTAAAGTACACATCAACACAATGTATATCCAATATACTTCTATTGACCTTGCCAGCCTTCTCATCTACCAAGTATCTAGGGTAATTCTGCTCCAGTGGCTGTTCCTCTTATTATAGAAGCACTTAGTCTCGGGTTTGGGTTCAACCTTGGGTCTCTTCACTAGAGCAGCAGCTGAATTGCCGTTTCATGAAGTATCCCTTCTTGCCCTTGCCCATCTTGAAACTAGTGGTTTCACCAACCATCAACAATTGATGCTCCTGAAGGAAATATGCCCTAGAGGCAATAATAAGTTATTATTTATTTCCTTATAATCATGATAAATGTTTATTATTCATGCTAGAATTGTATTAACCGGAAACATAATGCATGTGTGAATACATAGACAAACAAAGTGTCACTAGTATGCCTCTACTTGACTAGCTCGTTAATCAAAGATGGTTATGTTTCCTAACCATGAACAATGAGTTGTTATTTGATTAACGAGGTCACATCATTAGTTGAATGATCTGATTGACAAGACCCATTCCATTAGCTTAGCACCCGATCGTTTAGTATGTTGCTAATGCTTTTCTTCATGACTTATACATGTTCCTATGACTATGAGATTATGCAACTCCCGTTTACCGGAGGAACACTTTGGGTGCTACCAAACGTCACAACGTAACTGGGTGATTATAAAGGAGCATTACAGGTGTCTCCAAAGGTAGATGTTGGGTTGGCTTATTTCGAGATTAGGATTTGTCACTCTGATTGTCGGAGAGGTATCTCTGGGCCCTCTCAGTAATACACATCACATAAGCCTTGCAAGCATTACAACTAATATGTTAGTTGTGAGATGATGTATTACAGAACGAGTAAAGAGACTTGCCGGTAACGAGATTGAACTAGGTATTGGATACCGACGATCGAATCTCGAGCAAGTAACATACCGATGACAAAGGGAACAACGTATGTTGTTATGCGGTCTGACCGATAAAGATCTTCGTAGAATATGTAGGAGCCAATATGGGCATCCAGGTCCCGCTATTGGTTATTGACTGGAGACGTGTCTCGGTCATGTGTACATTGTTCTCGAACCCGTACGGTTCGCACGCTTAAGGTTACGATGACAGTTATATTATGAGTTTATGTATTTTGATGTACAGAAGGTTGTTCAGAGTCTCGGATGTGATCATGGACATGACGAGGAGTCTCGAAATGGTCGAGACGTAAAGATTGATATATCGGAAGCCTATGTTTGGATATCGGAAGTGTTCCGGATGAAATCGGGATTTTACTAGAGTACCGGGAGGGTTACCGGAACCCCCTGGGAGCTATATGGGCCATAGTGGGCCTTAGTGGAAAAGAGAAGGGGATGCCCTAGATGGGCTGCGCGCCTCCCCCTTCCCCTAGTCCTATTAGGACTAGGAGAGGTGGCCGGCCCCCTCCTCCTCTTTTCCCCCTCCGCGAATCCTATTCCAACTAGGATTGGGGGGGGGGGGGGAATCCTACTCCCAGAGGGAGTAGGACTCTCCTGCGCCCTCCTCCTTGGCCGGCCAGCCTCCCCCTCTACTCCTTTATATACGGAGGCAGGGGGCACCTCTAGAGACAAGTTGATCCACGTGATCTATTCCTTAGCCGTGTGCGGTGCCCCCTGCCACCATATTCCTCGATAATACTGTAGCGGAGTTTAGGCGAAGCCCTGCTGCTGTGGTATATCAAGATCATCACCACGCCGTCGTGCTGACGGAACTATTCCCCGACACTTTGCTGGATCGGAGTCCGGGGATCGTCATCGAACTGAACGTGTGCTCGAACTCGGAGGTGCCGTAGTTTCGGTGCTTGATCGGTTGGATCGTGAAGACGTATGACTACTTCCTCTACGTCGTGTCAGCGCTTCCGCAGTCGGTCTGCGTTGGGTACGTAGACAACACTCTCCCCTCTCGTTGCTATGCATCACATGATCTTGCGTGTGCGTAGGAAATTTTTTGAAATTACTATGTTCCCCAACAATGGCATCCGAGCCTAGGTTATTTATGTTGATGTTATATGCACGAGTAGAACGCAAGTGAGTTGTGGACGATACAAGTCATACTGCCTACCAGCATGTCATACTTTGGTTCGGCGGTATTGTTGGACGAGACGACCCGGACCAACCTTACGCGTACGCTTACGCGAGACCGGTTCCCTCGACGTGCTTTGCACATAGATGGCTTGCGGGCGACTGTCTCTCCAACTTTAGTTGAACCAAGTATGGCTATGCCCGGTCCTTGCGAAGGTTAAAACGGAGTCTATTTGACAAACTATCGTTGTGGTTTTGATGCGTAGGTGAGATTGGTTCTTGCTTAAAGCCCGTAGCAGCCACGTAAAACTTGCAACAACAAAGTAGAGGACGTCTAACTTGTTTTTGCAGGGCATGTTGTGATGTGATATGGTCAAGGCATGATTTTTATTGTATGAGATGATCATGTTTTGTAACCGAGTTATCGGCAACTAGCAGGAGCCATATGGTTGTCGCTTTATTGTATGCAATGCAATCGCGATGTAATGCTTTACTTTATCACTAAACGGTAGCGATAGTCATGGAAGCATAAGATTGGCGAGACGACAACGATGCTACGATGGAGATCAAGGTGTCGCGCCGGTGACGATGGTGATCATGACGGTGCTTCAGAGATGGAGATCACAAGCACAAGATGATGATGGCCATATCATATCACTTATATTGATTGCATGTGATGTTTATCTTTTTATGCATCTTATCTTGCTTTGATTGACGGTAGCATTATAAGATGATCTCTCACTAAATTATCAAGAAGTGTTCTCCCTGAGTATGCACCGTTGCGAAAGTTCTTCGTGCTGAGACACCACGTGATGATCGGGTGTGATAGGCTCTACGTTCAAATACAACGGGTGCAAAACAGTTGCACACGCGGAATACTCAGGTTATACTTGACGAGCCAAGCATATACAGATATGGCCTCAGAACACGGAGACCGAAAGGTCGAGCGTGAATCATATAGTAGATATGATCAACATAATGATGTTCACCGATGAAACTACTCCATCTCACGTGATGATCGGACATGGTTTAGTTGATTTGGATCACGTGATCACTTAGAGGATTAGAGGGATGTCTATCTAAGTGGGAGTTCTTAAGTAATATGATTAATTGAACTTAAATTTATCATGAACTCAGTACCTGATAGTATCTTGCTTGTTTATGTTGATTGTAGATAGATGGCTCGTGCTGTTGTTCCGTTGAATTTTAATGCGTTCCTTGAGAAAGCAAAGTTGAAAGATGATGGTAGCAATTACACGGACTGGGTCCGTAACCTGAGGATTATCCTCATTGCTGCACAGAAGAATTACGTCCTGGAAGCACCGCTGGGTGCCAGGCCTGCTGCTAGAGCAACACCAGATGTTATGAACGTCTGGCAGAGCAAAGCTGATGACTACTCGATAGTTCAGTGTGCCATGCTTTACGGCTTAGAATCGGGACTTCAACGACGTTTTGAACGTCATGGAGCATATGAGATGTTTCAGGAGTTGAAGTTAACATTTCAAGCAAATGCCTGGATTGAGAGATATGAAGTCTCCAATAAGTTCTATAGCTGCAAGATGGAAGAGAACAGTTCTGTCAGTGAGCATATACTCAAAATGTCTGGGTATAATAATCACTTGATTCAATTGGGAGTTAATCTTCCAGATGATTGCGTCATTGACAGAATTCTCCAATCACTGCCACCAAGCTACAAGAGCTTCGTGATGAACTATAATATGCAAGGGATGAACAAGACTATTCCCGAGCTCTTCGCAATGCTGAAAGCTGCGGAGGTAGAAATCAAGAAGGAGCATCAAGTGTTGATGGTTAACAAGACCACTAGTTTCAAGAAAAAGGGCAAAGGGAAGAAGAAAGGGAACTTCAAGAAGAACAGCAAGCAAGTTGCTGCTCAGGAGAAGAAACCCAAGTCTGGACCTAAGCCTGAAACTGAGTGCTTCTACTGCAAGCAGACTGGTCACTGGAAGCGGAACTGCCCCAAATATTTGGCGGATAAGAAGGATGGCAAGGTGAACAAAGGTATATATGATATACATGTTATTGATGTGTACCTTACTAATGCTCGAAGTAGCACCTGGGTATTTGATACTGGTTCTGTTGCTAATATTTGCAACTCGAAACAGGGGCTACGGATTAAGCGAAGATTGGCTAAGGACGAGGTGACGATGCGCGTGGGAAACGGTTCCAAAGTCGATGTGATCGCGGTCGGCACGCTACCTCTACATCTACCTTGGGGTTAATATTAGACCTAAATAATTGTTATTTGGTGCCAGCGTTGAGCATGAACATTATATCTGGATCTTGTTTAATGCGAGACGGTTATTCATTTAAATCAGAGAATAATGGTTGTTCTATTTATATGAGTAATATCTTTTATGGTCATGCACCCTTGAAGAGTGGTCTATTCTTATTGAATCTCGATAGTAGTAATACACATATTCATAATGTTGAAACCAAAAGATGCAGAGTTGATAATGAAAGTGCAACTTATTTGTGGCACTGTCATTTAGGTCATATCGGTGTAAAGCGCATGAAGAAACTCCATACTGATGGACTTTTGGAACCACTTGATTATGAATCACTTGGTACTTGCGAACCATGCCTCATGGGCAAGATGACTAAAACACCGTTCTCCGGTACTATGGAGAGAGAAACAGATTTGTTGGAAATCATACATACCGATGTATGTGGTCCGATGAATATTGAGGCTCGTGGCGGATATCGTTATTTTCTCACCTTCACAGATGATTTAAGCAGATATGGGTATATCTACTTAATGAAACATAAATCTGAAACATTTGAAAAGTTCAAAGAATTTCAGAGTGAAGTTGAAAATCATCGTAACAAGAAAATAAAGTTTCTACGATCTGATCATGGAGGAGAATATTTGAGTTACGAGTTTGGTGTACATTTGAAAAACTGTGGAATAGTTTCGCAACTCACGCCACCCGGAACACCACAGCGTAATGGTGTGTCCGAACGTCGTAATCGTACTTTACTAGATATGGTGCGATCTATGATGTCTCTTACTGATTTACCGCTATCATTTTGGGGTTATGCTCTAGAGACGGCCGCATTCACGTTAAACAGGGCACCATCAAAATCCGTTGAGACAACGCCTTATGAACTATGGTTTGGCAAGAAACCAAAGTTGTCGTTTCTGAAAGTTTGGGGCTGCGATGCTTATGTGAAAAAGCTTCAACCTGATAAGCTCGAACCGAAATCGGAGAAATTTGTCTTCATAGGATATCCAAAGGAACCTATTGGATACACCTTCTATCACAGATCCGAAGGCAAGACTTTTGTTGCTAAATTCGGAAACTTTCTTGAGAAGGAGTTTCTCTCGAAAGAAGTGGGTGGGAGGAAAGTAGAACTTGACGGGGTAACTGTACCTGCTCCCTTGTTGGAAAGTAGTACATCACAGAAAACTGTTTCTGCGACACATACACCAATAAGTGAGGAAGTTAATGATAATGATCATGAAACTTCAGAACAAGATACTACTGAACCTCGTAGATCAACCAGAGTAAGATCCGCACCAGAGTGGTACGGTAATCCAGTTCTGGAAGTCATGCTACTAGATCATGATGAACCTACGAACTATGAAGAAGCGATGGTGAGCCCAGATTCCGCAAAGTGGCTTGAAGCCATGAAATCTGAGATGGGATCCATGTATGAGAACAAAGTATGGACTTTTGTTGACCTGCCCAATGATCGGCAAGCAATAGAGAATAAATGGATCTTCAAGAAAAAGACTGACGCTGACGGTAATATTACTGTCTATAAAGCTCGACTTGTCGCAAAAGGTTTTCGACAAGTTCAAGGGGTTGACTATGATGAGACCTTCTCACTCGTAGCGATGCTTAAGTCTGTCCGAATCATGTTAGCAATTGCCGCATTTTATAATTATGAAATTTGGCAGATGGATGTCAAAACTGCATTCCTGAATGGATTTCTGGAAGAAGAGTTGTATATGATGCAACCGGAAGGTTTTGTCGATCCAAAGGGAGCTAACAAAGTGTGCAAGCTCCAGAGATCCATTTATGGACTGGTGCAAGCCTCTCGGAGTTCGAATAAACGTTTTGATAGTGTGATCAAAGCATTTGGTTTTATACAGACTTTCGGAGAAGCCTGTATTTACAAGAAAGTGAGTGGGAGCTCTGTAGCATTTCTAATATTATATGTGGATGACACATTGCTGATTGGAAATGATATAGAATTTCTGGATAGCATAAAGGGATACTTGAACAAAAGTTTTTCAATGAAAGACCTCGGTGAAGCTGCTTACATATTAGGCATAAAGATCTATAGAGATAGATCAAGACGCTTAACTGGACTTTCACAAAGCACATACCTTGACAAGATTTTGAAGAAGTTCAAAATGGATCAAGCAAAGAAAGGATTCTTGCCTGTGTTACAAGGTGTGAAGTTGAGTAAGACTCAATGCCCGACCACTTCAGAAGATAGAGAGAATATGAAAGATGTTCCCTATGCATCAGCCATAGGATCTATCATGTATGCAATGCTGTGTACCAGACCCGATGTGTGCCTTTCTATAAGTCTAGCAGGGAGGTACCAAAGTAATCCAGGAGTGGATCACTGGACAGCGGTCAAGAACATCCTGAAATACCTGAAAAGGACTAGGGATATGTTTCTCGTATATGGAGGTGACAAAGAGCTCACCGTAAAAGGTTACGTTGATGCAAGCTTTGACACTGATCTGGACGATTCTAAATCACAAACCGGATATGTGTTTACATTAAACGGTGGAGCTGTCAGTTGGTGCAGTTCTAAACAAAGCGTCGTAGCGGGATCTACATGTGAAGCGGAGTACATAGCTGCTTCAGAAGTAGCAAATGAAGGAGTCTGGATGAAGGAGTTCATATCCGATCTAGGTGTCATACCTAGTGCATCGGGTCCAATGAAAATCTTTTGTGACAATACTGGTGCAATTGCCTCGGCAAAGGAATCCAGATTTCACAAAAGGACCAAACACATCAAGAGACGCTTCAATTCCATCCGGGATCTAGTCCAGGTGGGAGACATAGAGATTTGCAAGATACATACGGATCTGAATGTTGCAGACCCGTTCACTAAGCCTCTTCCACGAGCAAAACATGATCAGCATCAAGGCTCCATGGGTGTTAGAATCATTACAGTGTAATCTAGATTATTGACTCTAGTGCAAGTGGGAGACTGAAGGAAATATGCCCTAGAGGCAATAATAAAGTTATTATTTATTTCCTTATAATCATGATAAATGTTTATTATTCATGCTAGAATTGTATTAACCGCAAACATAATACATGTGTGAATACATAGACAAACAGATTGTCACTAGTATGCCTCTACTTGACTAGCTCATTGATCAAAGATAGTTATGTTTCCTAACCATAGACATGAGTTGTCATTTGATTGCGATAGACATAATCCAATCATGTCTATGCTCAACGCAAACACCAAATAACAATTATTTAGGTTTAACACCAATCTCGATGGTAGAGGGAGCGTGCGATGCTTGATCATATCAACATTGGAAACACTTCCAACACATATCGTCAGCTCACCTTTAGCTAGTCTCCGTTTATTCCGTAGCTTTTATTTCGAGTTACTAACACTTAGCAACCAAACCGGTATCTAATACCCTGGTGCTACTAGGAGTACTAGTAAAGTACACATCAACACAATGTATATCCAATATACTTCTATCGACCTTGCCAGCCTTCTCATCTACCAAGTATCTAGGGTAATTCTGCTCCAGTGGCTGTTCCTCTTATTACAGAAGCACTTAGTCTCGGGTTTGGGTTCAACCTTGGGTCTCTTCACTAGAGCAGTAGCTGAATTGCCGTTTCATGAAGTATCCCTTCTTGCCCTTGCCCATCTTGAAACTAGTGGTTTCACCAACCATCAACAATTGATGCTCCTGAAGGAAATATGCCCTAGAGGCAATAATAAGTTATTATTTATTTCCTTATAATCATGATAAATGTTTATTATTCATGCTAGAATTGTATTAACCGGAAACATAATGCATGTGTGAATACATAGACAAACAAAGTGTCACTAGTATGCCTCTACTTGACTAGCTCGTTAATCAAAGATGGTTATGTTTCCTAACCATGAACAATGAGTTGTTATTTGATTAACGAGGTCACATCATTAGTTGAATGATCTGATTGACATGACCCATTCCATTAGCTTAGCACCCGATCGTTTAGTATGTTGCTAATGCTTTTCTTCATGACTTATACATGTTCCTATGACTATGAGATTATGCAACTCCCGTTTACCGGAGGAACACTTTGGGTGCTACCAAACATCACAACGTAACTGGGTGATTATAAAGGAGCATTACAGGTGTTTCCAAAGGTAGATGTTGGGTTGGCGTATTTCGAGATTAGGATTTGTCACTCCGATTGTCGAAGAGGTATCTCTGGGCCCTCTCGGTAATACACATCACATAAGCCTTGCAAGCATTACAACTAATATGTTAGTTGTGAGATGATGTATTATGAAACGAGTAAAGAGACTTGCCGGTAACGAGATTGAACTAGGTATTGGATACCGACGATCGAATCTCGAGCAAGTAACATACCGATGACAAAGGGAACAACGTATGTTGTTATGCGGTCTGACCGATAAAGATCTTCATAGAATATGTAGGAGCCAATATGGGCATCCAGGTCCCGCTATTGGTTATTGACCGGAGACGTGTCTCGGTCATGTCTACATTGTTCTCGAACCCGTAGGGTCCGCACGCTTAAGGTTACGATGATAGTTATATTATGAGGTTATGTATTTTGATGTACCGAAGGTTGTTCGGAGTCCCGGATGTGATCATGGACATGACGAGGAGTCTCGAAATGGTCGAGACGTAAAGATTGATATATTGGAAGCCTATGTTTGGATATCGGAAGTGTTCCGGATGAAATCGGGATTTTACCAGAGTACCGGGAGGGTTACCGGAACCCCCCGGGAGCTATATGGGCCATAGTGGGCCTTAGTGGAAAAGAGAAGGGGCTGCCCTAGATGGGCTGCGCCGCCTCCCCCTTCCCCTAGTCCAATTAGGACTAGGAGAGGTGGTCGGCCCCCTCCTCCTCTTTCCCCCCTCCGCGAATTCTATTCCAACTAGGATTGGGGGGAGGGGGAATCCTACTCCCAGAGGGAGTAGGACTCTCCTGCGCCCTCCTCCTTGGCCGGCCAGCCTCCCCCCCTCTACTCCTTTATATACGGAGGCAGGGGGCACCTCTAGACACAAGTTGATCCACGTGATCTATTCCTTAGCCGTGTGTGGTGCCCCCTGCCACCATATTCCTCGATAATACTGTAGCGGAGTTTAGGCGAAGCCCTGCTGCTGTGGTATATCAAGATCGTCACCACGCCGTCGTGCTGACGGAACTCTTCCCCGACACTTTGCTAGATCGGAGTCTGGGGATCGTCATCGAACTGAACGTGTGCTCGAACTCGGAGGTGCCGTAGTTTCGGTGCTTGATCGGTTGGATCGTGAAGACGTACGACTACTTCCTCTACGTCGTGTCAGCGCTTCCGTAGTCGGTCTGCATTGGGTACGTAGACAACACTCTCCCCTATCGTTGCTATGCATCACATGATCTTGCGTGTGTGTAGGAAATTTTTTGAAATTACTACGTTCCCCAACAGCTCCTTCTTGATTTCTACTTTTGTGGTGTCAAACATCACGAATATCTCAAGGATCATCATATATGTCCCTGATGTATTATAGTTCATCACGAAGCTCTAGCAGCTTGGTGGTAATGACTTTGGAGAAACATCACTATCTCATTTGGAAGATCAACTCCCACACGATTCAAATGATTGTTGTACTCAGACAATCTGAGCACAAGCTCAACAATTGAGCTTTTCTCCTTTGTTTGCAGGCTAAGAAAATCGTCGGAGGTCTTATACCTCTTGACGTGGGCACGAGCCTGAAATCCCAATTTCAGCCCTCAAAACATCTCATATGTTTTGCGGCGTTTCAAAACCGTCTTCGGTGCCTCAACTCTAAACCGTTTAACTGAACTATCATGTAGTTATCAAAACGTGTATGTTAGATGTTCGCAACATCCACAGACAACGTTCGAGGTTCAGCACACTGAGCGGTGCATTAAGGACATAAGCCTTCTATGAAGCAATGAGGACAATCCTCAGTTTACGGACCTAGTCCGCATAATTGCTACTATCAACTTTCAACTAAATTTTCTCTAGGTACATAACTAAACAGTAGAACTGAAGCCCGAGCTACGACATAATTTGCGAAGACCTTTTGACTATGTTCAGGATAATTAAGTTCATCTTATGAACTCCCACTCAGATAGACATCCCTCTAGTTATCTAAGTGATTACATGAGCCGAGTCAACTAGGCCGTGTCCGATCATCACGTGACACGGACTAGTCAACATCGGTGAACATCTTCATGTTGATCGTATCTTCTATACGACTCATGCTCGACCTTTCGGTCTTCTGTGTTCCGAGGCCATGTCTATACACATGCTAGGCTCGTCAAGTCAACCTAAGTGTTTGCATGTGTAAATCTGTCTTACACCCGTTGTATGTGAACGTTTGGATCAAACACCTGATCATCACATGGTGCATTGAAACAACGAACTGTCGCAACGATGCACAGTTAGGGGGAACACTTTCTTGAAATTTTGAATGAGGGATCATCTTATTTACTACCGTCATTCTAAGCAAATAAGATGTATAAACATGATAAACATCACATGCAATCAAATAGTGACATGATATGGCCATCATCACTTTGCTCCTTTTGATCTCCATCTTCGGGGCTCCATGATCATCATCGTCACCGGCATGACACCATGATCTCCATCATCATGATCTCCATCATCGTGTCTTCTTGAAGTTGTCACGTCATCTATTACTTCTACTACTACAGCTAACGGTTAGCAATAAAGTAAAGTAATTACATGATGTTTATGTTGACACGCAGGTCATAAATAAATTAAGACAACTCCTATGGCTCCTGCCGGTTGTCATACTCATCGACATGCAAGTCGTGATTCCTATTACAAGAACATGATCAATCTCATACATCACATATCATTCATCACATTCTTCTTGGCCATATCACATCACATAGCATACCCTGCAAAAACAAGTTAGACGTCCTCTAATTGTTGTTTTGCATGTTTTACGTGGCTGCTATGGGTTTCTAGCAAGAACGTTTCTTACCTACGCAAAGACCACAACGTGATATGCCAATTGCTATTTACCCTTCATAAGGACCCTTTTCATCGAATCCGATCCGACTAAAGTGGGAGAGACAGACACCTGCCAGCCACCTTATGCAACTAGTGCATGTTTGTCGGTGGAACTGGTCTCACGTAAGCGTTCGTCTAAGGTTGGTCCGGGCCGCTTCATCCCACAATGCCGCCGAATCAAGATTGGACTAGTAACGGTAAGCATATTGAACAAAATCAACACCCACAACTACTTTGTGTTCTACTCGTGCATAGTAACTACGCATAGACCTAGCTCATGATGCCACTGATGGGGAACGTAGCAGAAATTCAAAATTTTTCTACGTATCACCAAGATCTATCTATGGAGAGACCAGCAACGAGGGGAAGGAGAGTGCATCTACATACCCTTGTAGATCGCTAAGCGGAAGCATTCAAGATAATGGGGTTGATGGAGTCATACTCGTCGTGATCCAAATCACCGGAGATCCTAGTGCCGAACGGACGGCACCTCCGCGTTCAACACACGTACAGCCCGGTGACGTCTCCCATGCCTTGATCCAGCAAGGAGAGAGGGAGAGGTTGAGGAAGTCTCCATCCAGCAGCAGCACAACGGCGTGGTGGTGGTGGAGGAGCGTGGCTATCCTGCAGGGCTTCGCCAAGCACCACGGGAGAGGAGAAGAACTTGGGAGAGAGGGAGGGCTGCACCAGAACATTGGTATGGCTGCCCTCCCACCCCCCACATATATATAGGGGCAAGGGAGAGGGGGGAGGCGCAGCCTTGGCCCTTCCTCCAAGGAAGGGTGCGGCTAGGAGGAGTCCCTCCTCCCCAAGGCACCTCGGAGGTGCCTCCCCCCTTTAGGACTCTTCCTATCCCTCATCTCTTGGCGCATGGGCCTCTTGGGGCTGGTGCCCTTGGCCCATATAGGCCAAGGCGCACCCCCTACAGCCCATGTGGCCCCCCGGGGCAGGTGGCCCCACCCGGTGGACCCCCGGGACCCTTCCGGTGGTCCCGGTACAATACCGGTGACCCCGAAACTTGTCCCGATGGCCGAAACAAGATTTCCTATATATAAATCTTTACCTCCAGACCCTTCCGGAACTCCTCATGACGTTCGGGATCTCATCCGGGACTCCGAACAACATTCGGTTACCACATACAAACTTCCTTTATAACCCTAGCGTCATCGAACCTTAAGTGTGTAGACCCTACGGGTTCGGGAGACAAGCAGACATGACCGAGACGTTCTCCGGTCAATAACCAACAGTGGGATCTGGATACCCATGTTGGCTCCCACATGTTCCATGATGATCTCATCGGATGAACCATGATGTCAAGGACTTAATCAATCCCGTATACAATTCCCTTTGTCTATCGGTACGATACTTGCCCGAGATTCGATCGTCGGTATCCCGATACCTTGTTCAATCTCGTTACCGGCAAGTCTCTTTACTCGTTCCGTAACACATCATCTCGTGATCAACTCCTTGGTCACATTGTGCACATTATGATGATGTCCTACCGAGTGGGCCCAGAGATACCTCTCCATTTACACGGAGTGATAAATCCCAGTCTCGATTCGTGCAAACCCAACAGACACTTTCGGAGATACCCGTAGTGTACCTTTATAGCCACCCAGTTACATTGTGACGTTTGGCACACCCAAAGCACTCCTACGGTATCCGGGAGTTGCACAATCTCATGGTCTAAGGAAATGATACTTGACATTAGAAAAGCTTTAGCATACGAACTACACGATCTAGCGCTATGCTTAGGATTGGGTCTTGTCCATCACATCATTCTCCTAATGATGTGATCCCGTTATCAATGACATCCAATGTCCATGGTTAGGAAACCGTAACCATCTATTGATCAACGAGCTAGTCAACTACAGGCTTACTAGGGACATGGTGTTGTCTATGTATCCACACATGTATCTGAGTTTCCTATCAATACAATTCTAGAATGGATAATAAACGATTATCATGAACAAGGAAATATAATAATAACCAATTTATTATTGCCTCTAGGGCATATTTCCTACATTAACCCCTTCAAGCTAACCCGTCGCGATGGCTCCACGACTAAGTCCTTTCTCTAGGACATCTGCCATGACAAAACCACGACAGTTGGCGCCCACCGTGGGGCTATCGCACGATGGTTTCCGGTTCTTGGAGGGCCGCTTTGAAGGACTCGAGGGCTACGCCGTAGGCCGGATGACTAAGAGTCGTCACGGCAAGCTTTACATTGACAACGCAGGCTGGGGCCCCGAGGCCGGCTCAATTGTGTACGGATACCGGGTCCCCTTTGGTAGCATTAACATTTTCATTGGCAAGATCGGTGAACCGGGCCCTGAGCCAGACAACTGCACCGACCTCGTCGAGACGGCTCAGCGTGCGCGATCCGCCCGGGTTAAACCGGCCGTGAAACCTGCCTTCGTAGGAGTCATCCATGGAGGAAGTTATGAGGACGGATCTGAATTTCGTGGCGCGACTGTCGTTTGTTCCGGTGACGAATCTTCAACCGAAGAAACCGAATCTCTTTATCAGCTGCAAGATGGCCAGATTGGGAGCTGTTTTGATGGCGATAGTATTCCGGACCCCTCTGTTCTGCCCAACCGGGTTGGAATATTCATGGCCAGAACGCAAGCAGCGCTTCACTCTTCGACAGCTGCGGCAACGATCTCCGGTTCAGCAGCGGCGACGGCTGCCGGGGCAGGAGGCCCTGTGCGCCCGCCGGCTCAGGTGCTATCAGAACTATTCGATGCGTTGGCTGTACTTATGGCAGAAGGTAATCCGCCGGATCAGGACGTTCACAACGCGGAGATTGCAAGGGTAAAGGAATAGATCACTCAGGCCAAAGCGGATCTGGCGGCTGAGGACGCCAGGATGGCCGCAGAACGGGCCGTTTTAGACGCATAGGCCTACAAGCTTATGTTGGACCAGAGCGCGTCGCATGAAGTCATGAGGAGGAAACGCCGGTCCCGCTTACCTCCGGTTTTTGAGTCCAGAGACCTTTTCAACACCCCGGGACCAAGAGCCGGCGATCCGCTGGAGGGAAACCGGGCAGGAGCCCCTGGGGTCGGTGCACTGGTTCAGCCTCGTCAGATGGACCCGCCTCGTCAAAACACCGTTGTACCTCAGGCTGCTTCAACACCTCCGGGTCACTATTCTAATCCAATGGACAATCTTGTTGCCGCTGCTGCACGGCTGGAGGCCATTCCGATTGAAGGTAACTTGCCGCAGGTAGTAGAGATGCGACGTGTCAAGGAACTTCTGAGGACAGCTTTGACCCAACAGGAGGCGTACTCATACAGCCGCGACCGGATTCACTCGACCCCCCGTCCAAGCCGGAGCTATAGCAGACATATGGAGGAACCGACAGTGTCGAGTAATGAATGACGTGGGGCACGCCGTGACAACAACCCAGCGGGTGGTGCTGAGGACTCTCAGAGAGTGGTGGACCCGGCCCGCGCGCGCAGGGAGGCCGAGTTAGCCGCGCAGCATCAGGCTCGGCAGCTCACGCCGGTTCGTCCAACCACCTGGACTGAACCCGTTGTTACTTCTAGCTCTTTGGGAGTACCTTGCCTTATCCCTGCTTTACGCAACGTGCGCCTGCCCAAGGATTTCAAAGGCCCACGCAAGGTACCAAATTACACGGCGGATCAACCGCCAGAGACATGGGTGGAGAGCTATGAGATTGCCATGGAGATGCTTGATGTGGATGACGCGGCGTGTGCGAAATACTTCACCATGATGCTAGAAGGAACGGCCCGTACTTGGTTAAAAAACTTGCTGGCTAATTATATCAGTTCATGGGCCCAATTACGAGCCCGGTTTATCAGCAATTTCAAAGATACTTGTAAACAACCTATGTCGATAGTAGACTTAGCTGCATGCATCCAAGAGGAAGGAGAATCAATGACTCATTGGGTGCACCGGGTTTCACAAGTGTTGCACTCCTCAGACCGCATAATTGCTAACACCGCGGTATTAACCCTGGAAGGCAACTGCTGGTTTGGACCCCTGAAGCTGAAGTTGGGACGGATGAAGCGTCATTGCACCGACATGGGGACCCTCATGGCGGCCTTCGTAAAATATGCTGATTCTGATAGTACCAAGGACCCCGAATCTGATGATGACAAGACAGGGAAAGGGAAGAAGAACAGTAGCTCCAAAGGTCAGCAGCATCACTGGGCAGGTAATGGTGGAGGAGGCAAGCGTAAAGTGGATGGTAACATGGACTTTGTGGCTAATACCAACGCACAGGACAATGGTCAGCGACGCAAGGGTAGGCCGAAAAACCGTAATGGAGCGCCCAGCCCTAACCCAAACCGCCTAAACTTTCTGCTAAGCCAGCCTTGTCCAAAACATGGGACGAAGGAGGCGCCAGCAAACCATCTTTGGAAAGATTGTTTTATTATGCAGGAGTTCAAGAACTCTAATAATTTGTGGTATGATCACGAATCTGGTGGTGGCTCGGGATCCGGGCCGGGTTACGGAGGAGGAAGTTCCGGTTCAGTATTCAATGGTAATCTGGGCGGACATAATGGTCAAAATAGTCAGAGCAACCAGGGAGGTTACAACCAGCAGCAGCAACAGTCAGGTTACCAGAGCAACCCAAAGCAGTTGAGTAATGGGCTATACCATGTCTTTGAAGGAAATATGCCCTAGAGGCAATAATAAAGTTATTATTTATTTCCTTATATCATGATAAATTTTATTATTCATGCTAGAATTGTATTAACCGGAAACATAATACATGTGTGAATACATAGACAAACAGAGTGTCACTAGTATGCCTCTACTTGACTAGCTCGTTAATCAAAGATGGTTATGTTTCCTAACCATGGACAAAGAGTTGTTATTTGATTAACGGGATCACATCATTAGTTGAATGATCTGATTGACATGACCCATTCCATTAGCTTAGCACCCGATCGTTTAGTATGTTGCTATTGCTTTCTTCATGACTTATACATGTTCCTATGACTATGAGATTATGCAACTCCCGTTTGCCGGAGCAACACTTTGTGTACTACCAAATGTCACAACGTAACTGGGTGATTATAAAGGAGCTCTACAGGTGTCTCCAAAGGTACATGTTGGGTTGGCGTATTTCGAGATTACGATTTGTCACTCCGAATGTTGGAGAGGTATCTCTGGGCCCTCTCGGTAATGCACATCACTTAAGCCTTGCAAGCATTGCAACTAATGAGTTAGTTGCAGGATGATGTATTACAGAACGAGTAAAGAGACTTGCCGGTAACGAGATTGAACTAGGTATTGAGATACCGACGATCGAATCTCGGGCAAGTGACATACCGATGACAAAGGGAACAATGTATGTTGTTATGCGGTCTGACCGATAAAGATCTTCGTAGAATGTGTAGGAGCCAATATGGGCATCCATGTCCCGCTATTGGTTATTGACCGGAGACGTGTCTCGGTCATGTCTACATTGTTCTCGAACCGTAGGGTCTGCACGCTTAAGGTTTCGATGACACTTATATTATGAGTTGATGAGTTTTGATGTACCGAAGGAGTTCAGAGTCCCGGATGAGATCGGGGACATGACGAGGAGTCTCGAAATGGTCGAGACGTAAAGATCGATATTTTGGACGACTATATTCGGACATCGGAAGGTTCCGAGTGGTTCGGGTATTTTTTGAAGTACCGGGGAGTTACGGGAATACGGGGGAAGAAGTATATGGGCCTTATTGGGCTTTAGGGGAGAGGGAGAGGCAGGCCGCGCTCCCCCCAATTGACTACTCCGAATTGGACTAGGGGGAGGGGCGGCGCCCCCTCCTTCCTTCTCTTCCCTCTTCCCCTTCCTTGTCTCCTACTCCCACTACATGGAAGGACTCCTAGTTGGACTAGGAAAGGGGGAATCCTACTCCCGGTGGGAGTAGGACTCCCCTAGGGCGCGCCATAGAGAGGGCCGGCCCTCCCCTCCTCCACTCCTTTATATACGGGGGCAGGGGGCACCCCATAGAGACACAAGTTGATCTTCATGATCGTTCCTTAGCCGTGTGCGGTGCCCCCCTCCACCATATTCCACCTTGGTCATATTGTATCAGTGCTTAGGCGAAGCCCTGCGATGGTTGAACATCAAGATCGTCACCACGCCGTCGTGCTTACGGAACTCCTCCCCGAAACTTTGCTGGATCGGAGCCCGGGGAGCGTCATCGAGTTGAACGTGTGCCAAGAACTCGGAGGTACCGGAGTAACGGTGCTTGGATCGGTTGGACCGGGAAGACATACGACTACTTCCTCTATGTTGCGTCAACGCTTCCGCTTCGGTCTACGAGGGTACATAGACAACACTCTCCCCTCTCGTTGCTATGCATCACCATGATCTTGCGTGTGTGTAGGAATTTTTTTGAAATTACTACGTTCCCCAACAGTGGTATTCGAGCCTAGGTTTTATGGTTTGATGTTATATGCATGAGTAGAACACAAGTGAGTTGTGGGCGATATAAGTCATACTGCTTACCAGCATGTCATACTTTGGTTCGGCGGTATTGTTGGATGAAGCGGCCAGGACCGACATTACGCGTACGCTTATGCGAGACTGGTTCTACCGGCGTGCTTTGCACACAGGTGGCTGGCGGGTGTCAGTTTCTCCAACTTTAGTTGAACCGAGTGTGGCTACGCCCAGTCCTTGCGAAGGTTAAAACAGCACCAACTTGACAAACTATCATTGTGGTTTTGATGCGTAGGTAAGATTGGTTCTTGCTTAAGCCCATAGCAGCCACGTAAAACTTGCAACAACAAAGTAGAGAACGTCTAACTTGTTTTTGCAGGGCATCTTGTGATGTGATATGGTCAAGACATGATGCTAAATTTTATTGTATGAGATGATCATGTTTTGTAACCGAGTTATCGGCAACTGACAGGAGCCATATGGTTGTCGCTTTATTGTATGCAATGCAATCGCCCTGTAATGCTTTACTTTATCACTAAGCGGTAGCGATAGTCATAGAAGCATAAGACTGGCGAGACGACAATGATGCTACGGTGGAGATCAAGGTGTCGCGCCGGTGACGATGGCAATCATGAAGGTGCTTCGGAGATGGAGATCACAAGCACAAGATGATGATGGCCATATCATATCACTTATATTGATTGCATGTGATGTTTATCTTTTATGCCTCTTATATTGCTTTGATTGACGGTAGCATTTTAAGATGATCTCTCACTGATTATCAAGAAGTGTTCTCCCTGAGTATGCACCGTTGCCAAAGTTCGTCGTGCCCAGACACCACGTGATGATCGGGTGTGATAAGCTCTACGTCCATCTACAACGGGTGCAAGCCAGTTTTGCACACGCAGAATACTCGGGTTAAACCTGACGAGCCTAGCATATGCAGATATGGCCTCGGAACACGGAGACCGAAAGTTCGAGCGTGAATCATATAGTAGATATGATCAACATAGTGATGTTCACCATTGAAACTATTCCATCTCACGTGATGATCAGACATGGTTTAGTTGATATGGATCACGTGATCACTTAGAAGATTAGAGGGATGTATATCTAAGTGGGAGTTCTTAAGTAATATGATTAATTGAACTTTAATTTATCATGAACTTAGTCCTGGTAGTATTAGCATATCTATGTTGTAGATCAATAGCTCGCGTTGTTGCTTCCCTGTGTTTATTTTGATATGCTCCTAGAGAAAATTGTGTTGAAAAATGTTAGTAGCAATGATGCGGATTGGATCCGTGATCTGAGGTTTATCTTCATTGCTGCACAGAAGAATTATGTCCTTGATGCACCGCTAGGTGACAGAACTATTGTAGGAGCAGATGCAGACATTATGAATGTTTGGCTAGCTCAATATGATGACTACTTGATAGTTTAGTGCACCATGCTTAACGGCTTAGAATCGGGACTTCAAAGACGTTTTGAACGTCATGGACCATATGAGATGTTCCAGGAGTTGAAGTTAATATTTCAAGCAAATACCCGAGTTGAGAGATATGAAGTCTCCAACAAGTTCTATAGCTAAAAGATGGAGGAGAATCGCTCAAGCAGTGAACATGTGCTCAGATTATCTGGGTACTACAATCGCTTGAATCAAGTGGGAGTTAATCTTCCAGATAAAATAGTGATTGACAGAATACTCTAGTCACCATCACCAAGTTAGTAGAACTTTGTGATGAACTATAATATGCAAGGGACAACGGAAACGATTCCCAAGCTCTTCGTAATGCTGAAATTGACGAAGGTAGAAATCGAGAAAAACATCAAGTGTTGATGGTAGACAAGACCACTAGTTTCAAGAAAAGGGCAGAGGGAAGAAGGGGAACTTCAAGAAGAACAGCAAGCAAGTTGCTGCTCAAGTGAATAAGCCCAAGTCTAGTCCTAAGCCTGAGACTAAGTGCATCTACTGCAAAGGGACTGGTCACTGGAAGCGGAACTACCCCAAGTATTTGGCGGATAAGAAGGATGGCAAAGTGAAGAAAAGTATATTTGATATACATGTTATTGATGTGTACTTTACTAGTGTTTATAGCAACCCCTCAGTATTTGATATTGGATCAGCTGCTAAGAGTAGTAACTCGAAACAGGAGTTGCAGAGTGAACAGAGACTAGTTAAGGGTGAAGTGATGATGTGTGTTGGAAGTGGTTCCAAGAATGATATGATCATCATCGCACACTCCCTATACTTTCGGGATTAGTGTTGAACCTAAATAAGTGTTATTTGGTGTTTGCGTTGAGCATGAATATGATTTGATCATGTTTATTGTAATATGGTTATTCATCTAAGTAAAAGAATAAATTGTTGTTCTGTTTACATGAATAAAACCGTATATGGTTACACACCCAATGAAAATGGTTCATTGGATCTCGATCGTAGTGATACACATATTCATAATATTGAAACCAAAAGATGCAAAGTTAATAATGATAGTGCAAGTTATTTGTGGCACTGCCGTTTAGGTCATATTGGTGTAAAGCGCATGAAGAAACTCCATGCTGATGGGTTTTTGGAATCACTTGATTATGAATCACTTGATGCTTGCGAACCATGCCTCATAGGCAAGATGACTAAAACGCCATTCTCCGGAACAATGGAGCGAGCAACTGACTTATTGGAAATAATACATACTGATGTATGCGGTCCGATGAGTGTTGAGGCTCGCGGCGAGTATCGTTATTTTCTGACCTTCACGGATGATTTAAGTAGATATGGGTATATCTACTTGATGAAACATAAGTCTGAAACATTTGAACAGTTCAAAGAATTTCAGAGTGAAGTGGAAAATCATTGTGACAAGAAGATAAAGTTTCCACGATCTGATCGCGGAGACGAATATTTGAGTTACGAGTTTGGTCTTCAATTAAAACAATATGGAATAGTTTCACAAATTCATGCCACCTGGAACACCACAGCATAATGGTGTGTCCAAACGTCATAACCGTACTTTATTGGATATAGTATAATCTATGATGTTTCTTACCGATTTACCACTATCGTTTTGGGGTTATACATTAAAGACAGCTGCATTCACGTTTAAAAGGGCACCATCTAAGTCCGTTGAGACGACACAATCTGAACTGTGGTTTGGCAAGAAACCAAAGTTGTCGTTTCTTAAAGTTTGGGATTGTGATGATTATATGAAAAGGTTTCATCCTGATAAGCTCAAAACCAAATCGGAGAAATATGTCTTCATAGGATACCCAAAGGAAACTGTTGGGTACACCTTCTATCACAGATCCGAAGGCAAGACATTAGTTGCTAAGAATGGATCCTTTCTAGAGAAGTAGTTTCTCTCGAAAGAAGTGAGTGGGAGGAAAGTAGAAAACTTGATAAAGGTAATTGTACCTTCTCCCTTATTGGAAAATAGTTCATCACAGAAATCTATTCCTGTGACTACTACACCAATTAGTGAGGAAGCTAATGATGATGATCATGTAACTTCAGATCAAGTTACTACCGAATCTCGTAGGTAAACCAGAGTGAGATCCGCACCAGAGTGGTACGGTAATCCTATTCTGGAGGTCACGTTACTTGACCATGACGAACCTACGAACTATGAGGAAGCGATGATGAGCCCAGATTCCGATAAATGGCTTGAGGCCATGAAATCTGAGATATGATCCATGTATGAGAACAAAGTGTGGACTTTGGTGGACTTGCCCGAGGATCGGCAAGCCATTGATAATAAATGGATCTTCAAGAGGAAGACGGACACGGATAAGATTGTTACTATCTACAAAGCTAGAATTGTCGCAAAAGGTTTTCGACAAGTTCAAGGTGTTGACTACGATGAGAGTTTCTCACTCGTATCTATGCTTAAGTCTGTCCGAATCATGTTAGCAATTGCCGCATTTTATGAAATCTGGCAAATGGATAAACAAAACTGCATTCCTTAATGGATTTATTAAAGAAGAGTTGTATGTGATGCAACAAGATGGTTTTGTCAATCCTAAAGGTGTTAACAAAATATGCAAGCTCCAGCGATCCATTTATGGACTGGTGCAAGCATCTCGGAGTTGGAATATATGCTTTGATAAGTTGATCAAAGCATATAGTTTTATACAGACTTGCGGTGAAGCCTGTATTTACAAGAAAGTGAGTGGGAGCACTACAACATTTCTGATAAGTATATGTGAATGACATATTGTTGATCGGAAATAATGTAGAATTATTCTGCAAAGCATAAAGGAGTGTTTGAAAGGAGTTTTTCAAAGAAAGACCTCGGTGAAGCTGCTTACATATTGAGCATCAAGATCTATAGAGATGGATCAAGACGCTTGATAATTTTTTTCAATGAGTACATACCTTGACAAGATTTCGAAGTAGTTCAAAATGGAGAAGTCAAAGAAAGAGTTCTTGCCTGTATTACAAGGTGTGAAGTTGAGTAAGACTCAAAGCCTGACCACGACAGAAGATAGAAAGAGAATGAAATTCATTCCCTATGCCTTGGCCATGGGTAATATAAAGTATGTCATGCTGTGTACCACATCTATTGTATACCCTGCACTGATTTGGCAAGGGAGTACAATAGTGATCTAGGAGTAGATCACTGGACAACGGTCAAAATTATCCTTACTGGAATAAGGATACGTTTCTTGATTACGGAGGTGACAAAAGGTTCGTCGTAAAGGGTTACATCGATGCAAGTTTTGACACTGATCCAGATGACTCTAAGTCTCAATCTGGATACATATTGAAAGTGGGAGCAATTAGCTAGATTAGCTCCATGCAGAGCATTGCTGACATAGAAATTTGCAAAATACATGCGGATCTGAATGTGGCAGACCCATTGACTAAACTTCTCTCACAAGCAAAACATGATCACTTTTTGGGGCTTAATCACATAGCGATGTGAACTAGATTATTGAATCTAGTAAACCCTTTGGGTGTTAGTCACATCGAGATGTGAACCAATCACATAAAGATGTGAACTATTGATGTTAAATCACATGGCGATGTGATCTAGATTATTGACTGTAGTGCAAGTGGGAGACTGAAGGAAATATGCCCTAGAGGCAATAATAAAGTTATTATTTATTTCCTTATATCATGATAAATGTTTATTATTCATGCTAGAATTGTATTAACCGGAAACATAATACATGTGTGAATACATAGACAAACAGAGTGTCACTAGTATGCCTCTACTTGACTAGCTCGTTAATCAAAGATGGTTATGTTTCCTAACCATGGACAAAGAGTTGTTATTTGATTAACGGGATCACATCATTAGTTGAATGATCTGATTGACATGACCCATTCCATTAGCTTAGCACCCGATCGTTTAGTATGTTGCTATTGCTTTCTTCATGACTTATACATGTTCCTATGACTATGAGATTATGCAACTCCCGGTTGCCGGAGGAACACTTTGTGTGCTACCAAACGTCACAACGTAACTGGGTGATTATAAAGGAGCTCTACAGGTGTCTCCAAAGGTACATATTGGGTTGGCGTATTTCGAGATTAGGATTTGTCACTCCGAATGTCGGAGAGGTATCTCTGGGCCCTCTCGGTAATGCACATCACTTAAGCCTTGCAAGCATTGCAACTAATGAGTTAGTTGCGGGATGATGTATTACGGAACGTAAAGAGACTTGCCGGTAACGAGATTGAACTAGGTATTGAGATACCGACGATCGAATCTCGGGCAAGTGACATACCGATGACAAAGGGAACAATGTATGTTGTTATGCGGTCTGACCGATAAAGATCTTCGTAGAATGTGTAGGAGCCAATATGGGCATCCATGTCCCGCTATTGGTTATTGACCGGAGACGTGTCTCGGTCATGTCTACATTGTTCTCGAACCGTAGGGTCTGCACGCTTAAGGTTTCGATGACACTTATATTATGAGTTGATGAGTTTTGATGTACCGAAGGAGTTCAGAGTCCCGGATGAGATCGGGGACATGACGAGGAGTCTCGAAATGGTCGAGACGTAAAGATCGATATTTTGGACGACTATATTCGGACATCGGAAGGTTCCGAGTGGTTCGGGTATTTTTTGAAGTACCGGGGAGTTAAGGGAATACGGGGGAAGAAGTATATGGGCCTTATTGGGCTTTAAGAGAGAGGGAGAGGCAGGCCGCGCGCCCCCCATTGACTAGTCCGAATTGGACTAGGGGGAGGGGCGGCGCCCCCTCCTTCCTTCTCTTCCCTCTTCCCCTTCCTTGTCTCCTACTCCCACTACATGGAAGGACTCCTTGTTGGACTAGGAAAGGGGGAATCCTACTCCCGGTGGGAGTAGGACTCCCCTAGGGCGCGCCATAGAGAGGGTCGGCCCTCCCCTCCTCCACTCCTTTATATACGGGGGCAGGGGGCACCCCGTAGAGACACAAGTTGATCTTCGTGATCGTTCCTTAGCCGTGTGCGGTGCCCCCCTCCACCATATTCCACCTCGGTCATATTGTAGCAGTGCTTAGGCGAAGCCCTGCGATGGTTGAACATCAAAATCGTCACCACGTCGTCGTGCTGACGGAACTCCTCCCCGAAACTTTGCTGGATCGGAGCCCGGGGAGCGAAATCGAGCTGAACTTGTGCCAAGAACTCGGAGGTACCGGAGTAACGGTGCTTGGATCGGTTGGACCGGGAAGACATACGACTACTTCCTCTATGTTGCGTCAACGCTTCCGCTTCGGTCTACGAGGGTACGTAGACACCACTCCCCTCTCGTTGCTATGCATCACCATGATCTTGCGTGTGCGTAGGAAATTTTTTGAAATTACTATGTTCCCCAACAGTCTTCACCACTAGCTTGGACAAGCGAGACCGGAAAGTTCAGAGGAGGGTGGTCAATTCTGTTCTACCGGCCATACCTCGTTATCTACATTGGTCTGAACAACCAATCATATGGAGCAGAGAAGATCATCCTCCCCAAGTCGATAATCCGAGTCAGTTGGCTCTGGTGGTGGCACCTCAGGTGGGGGTTATAAGTTCACCAAGGTGCTCATGGATGGAGGGAGCAGCATTAACATCCTATACTATGAGACCTTCTGTCGTATGGGATTAACAGATAAGAATCTCAAACCGTCTAATACGGTATTCCACGGTGTAGTGCCTGGCAGATCAGCATATCCCATTGGTAAGATAGCTCTGGAAGTGGCCTTTGTGGATGACCATGATTCCAGGGCGGAGACATTGACGTTTGAAGTGGTGAAAATCAAAAGTCCACATCATGCCCTGTTTGGGCGACCAGCCTACGCCAAGTTTATGGCTCGACCCTGTTATGTCTATTTACAGCTCAAGATACCGGGTCACAAGGGGACAATAACGGTTCATGGAAGCCGCAAAATCGCTTTGGAATGTGAGGAAGGAGATGCGGCTTATGCAGAGTCGGTTTGTGCCACCGAGGAGTTAAAATACTATAAAGACAATGTTGATCTGGCGGACATGACTCCGTTGAAGAAGCCAACTACGGAGCATGATCCGGCCCTGAAGTTCAAATCAGCAACAGAAACTAAGCTTGTTGACTTCGTACCTGGCGATTCGTCCAAGCAGTTCAGCATCAGTACCAATTTGGATTCGAAATAGGAAAGCGCGCTCATCGAGTTCATCCGTGAGAATCGGGACATTTTTGCATGGAAGCCCTCTGACATGCCAGGTGTACTGAGGGAACTCGCTGAGAACACACTTAATGTGGATCCTAAATATAAACCGGTGAAACAGTTCCTCTGCCGGTTTAACGAGGAAAGACGCAAGGCGATTGGAGAAGAGGTGGCCAGGCTCTTAGCAGTTGGCTTTATTATTGAAGTTTTTCACCCTAAGTGGCTTGCCAATCCAGTGCTGGTCCTCAAGAAAAATGGCACCTGGCGCATGTGTGTGGATTACACAGATCTTAATAAGGCTTGTCTAGCAGATCCTTTTGCCCTCCCCCGTATTGACGAAATCATTGATGCTACGGCAGGTTGTGAGCGTTTAAGTTTTTTGGATGCATATTCTGGCTATCATCAGATCAAAATGGCAGTTAAGGACCAGGAGAAGACAGCGTTCATAACTCCTTTTGGAGCCTTCTGCTATGTGTCTATGCCCTTCGGGCTCAAGAGTGCCCAGGCAACTTATCAACAGTGTGTACAAAATTGTCTTCACAAGCAAATCGGCCGCAATGTACATGCTTACGTGGATGATATCGTGGTTAAGTCTAGGGAGAAGGAGACTTTGATTGCTGATTTGAAGGAAACCTTTGATAACCTAAGGACATACAAGATGATGCTTAATCCGGACTAGTGTGTCTTTGGTGTGCCAGCGGGCAAGCTATTGGGTTTTCTGGTGTCCAACAGGGGAATTGAGGCTAATCCGGAGAAGATCACGACCATCACCTCCCTGGCTAAACCAAAGTGTATCAATGATGTTCAGCGACTGGCTGGCCGGATTGCAGCATTAAGCTGGTTTATCAGTCATCTTGGTGAGAAGGCAATCCCTTTGTATCAGATGTTGAAAAAGACGAATCAGTTTGCCTGGAGTTCCGCCGCTGATGAAGCGTTTGAGGACTTAAAGCGGCAATTGGCTGAATAGCCGGTACTCGCCGCTCCCATTGACAAGGAGCCGTTGCTGCTATATATTGCTGCCAATGCTTGGGCGGTCAGCGTGGCTATTGTGGTGGAGCGAAAGGAGGCAGGCAAGGAGCATCCGGTTCAACGACCGGTCTATTATATCAGCGAGGTGCTAATCGAGTCCAAGCAAAGGTATACGCATTGGCAGAAGCTGGTGTATGGAGTTTTTATGGCAAGCCGAAGCTTAAACAATATTTCCAAGGGCACCCAATTACGATGGTCAGTTCTGCTCCTTTGGGAGATATCATCCAGAACCGGGAAGCAACGGGCCGGATTGCAAAGTGGGCCATAGAGCTGGGGCCGTACGGTTTGAAGTACGTGCCTCGAACAGCGATTAAGTCTCAAGCACTTGTCGATTTAATCAATGATTGGATGGAAATGCAAGCACCTGAAGAAAAGCCGGATCACACGTATTGGACCATCCATTTTGACGGATCCAGGCAGTTGGAAAGCTCGGGGGCTGGAGTCGTATTAACTTCCCCACGAGGTGATAAGTTTTGTTATGTTCTCCGTTTAATGTTCCCTTGTACTAACAATGCAGCTGAGTAAGAAGCCTTTCCTCATGGTCTCCGGATGGCTAAGGAGATGAATCTAAGTCGAGTTAAGTGCTTCGGTGACTCGGACCTTGTGGCTCAGCAAGTGTCTGGCACTTGGGACTCCAAGGACCCACTCATGGCAGCATATCGTCGGGAGGTGGACACTGTTGCAGCTTATTTCAAAGGCTATCACATGGACCGGCGGAAAAATGAAGCGGCGGACGCTTTAAGCCGGCTGGGCTCTCAGCGCAAACCGGTCCCGCCCAATGTTTTTCTGGATATGCTGCACAGCCTGTCGGTCAAGATCCCTGGTGAAGAGGATCTGGCTATTCCTGATCCGGAGGCTCAATTGGTGGCAGCTCTTCATGTTATTCCGGATTGGACGCTTCCTTATCTGGCGTACAAGAACCGGGGCGAGTTACCAGCGGATGAGATTCTGGCCCGGCAGATAATCCAGCGATCCAAATCCATGGTTATCATCAACGGCGAGTTGCATCATTGCAGTGTATCAGGAGCTTTTCAACATTGCTTGTCCCCTGAAGAAGGCCGTGAAATTTTGCGTGAGATTCACGAAGGATATTGTGGTCACCACGCCGGTTCAATGTCTCTGGTGGCTAAAGCATTTCGCCATGGCTTCTATTGGTTAACTGCTCATGCTGATGCGGAGGATTTGGTCAGACGATGTGATGGTTGCCAAAAGTTTTCAAGACGTGCTCACGTACCGGCTCAGGAATTGAGAATGATTCCAATTACTTGGCCATTTGCAACTTGGGGGCTGGATATAGTTGGGCCTTTCAAAAGGTCCAAAGATAAGAAGACCCACCTCCTGGTGGCGGTTGACAAGTTTACAAAGTGGGTTGAGGCAGAACCTGTTAGCAAGTGTGATGCGGCCACGGCGGTTCAGTTCATCAAAAAGGTGATTTTCCGGTTTGGCTTTCCGCACAGTATTATCACAGATAATGGTACCAATTTGTCCAAAGGTGCTATGAAAGAGTTCTGCGAACGGGAGCACATCCGGCTTGACGTTTCATCAGTGGCACATCCACAGTCCAATGGTCAAGCAGAAAGAGCTAATCAAGAGATCCTAAGAGGCATCAAGCCCCGGCTCATGGTTCCTTTGTAGAGAACACCGGGTTGTTGGGTAGAGGAGTTACCATCTATGCTATGGAGCATCAATACAACACCCAACAGATCAACAGGATACACACCGTTCTTCATGGTTTATGGAGCGGAGGCGGTTCTCCCCAGTGATATCCGTCATGATTCACCTCGTGTAATGGCTTATATTGAAGCGGACAACGAGACAGCGCGGCAAGATTCTTTAGACCGGTTGGATGAAGAGCGTGACATCGCAGCCGCCCAATCGGCAATTTACCAGCAGGATCTTCATCGTTATCACAGTCGCCGAGTCAGAACCAGAACCTTTCAGGAGGGAGATTTGGTGCTTCGGCTCATCCAAGATCAGACTGATATGCATAAGTTATCCCCACCTTGGGAGGGGCCTTTGTAGTCAGCAAGAATCTGCACAACGGGTCATACTATCTGATCGATATTCGAGAGCATAAGGACTCACGCACATCAGAGGAGGAGACCAACAGGCCATGGAACATAGCTCATCTTCGGCCTTATTATACCTGAGCCACTGGCTCTGCTTATGTACATATTACAGCGATGTATATATTAACTATAATAAACCGGAACCTCAGCCAAAGCGGGGTATCTGTTTTTCTACATCATGCGTGGTTACACGAAGTTGTTTTAAAGCGGCTTCCGGTTTACCCCTTGAGTTTGCTTTGCTAAAAGCATTGTGTCATATCACTTGGAGGATTGGTCGTGTCCGAACCAATGCCATGCCTCTTGATAGGCAAGAGCCACCAGATCACTTGGGGACTTGGTCACGTCTGAACCAGTCATGCCTCTTGATCGGCCTAAGGCCACAGAATCACTTGGGGGCTTGGTCGAACCCAAACCATGACCATGCCATTTGGTCAGCATAAATGCCACAAAATCACTTGAGGACCTGGCTGACTAGAACCATAGTTACACCTAACGGGAGCTTGGTCGTGTTTGGCCATGGTAACACCATTTGATCAGTTTAAATAAACCTTTTTTAACAAACGGTTTTTTCATTGCTTTTGCTTCACACTTTTCTTTGGAGGGATTTTTTTTGTTTTCTATTGCGTTTTTTAAACCGACAAAGTTTTTAGCTAATTGATTGACGGAACACAGTTCACGTCAATCCGGACACTATTTGCCCGGTTTAATCCTTGTTGTTAACATCCTTTTATGGAGTAACATGGTGTTTATGATAACCCGGCATGGTTTACATGATAAACCAGTGTTATATGTACATACAGGAGCTATTATCTCCTCAAACAATGGGCTTGCAAAGACTCCGCTTCAAGTTTGGCAAAGCCAACTACATACTCAACAATGGCAGGTATTATGTATATCAAAAATTTGATCATATACTTGAAATTTTTGTTTTGTATGTTTTGATTTTAGATATACAGACATCATATTCCGTCGGACGGTACAACCGCGGTGGCACTTGAGGAATTTATCATTTCAGAAAGTGTTTTGGAAAGTTCATTACCACAGGAAGAACAAATTATGCACGAAGGCATATCAACATCAAAGGTAGCAGCTAGCCTATTACAAGGCAACATGGTGCCCATAATAATATAATTGTTTTTCACAAAGGAGAGGCAGTTTTAAAACTAGCTTCCAGTTCAAGCTTGGTCACCAGCCTGGCCTAATGGTTGTGGGTCATCCTGCGCCGCTTCAGCCTCCGGTTCTCTACCTAGTGGCTGGAAATCCATAGTTGTCCAGTCGATTCCCATTAATGCTTGAAAAACATCTTCATCATGGATCAACAATGACGGGTCAATATCGGGAGCGTAAGTATGCTTACGGATTGGAGGAATCAGATTTTTCAATTCATGAATTGATGCAGCTATTCTCTTGTTCTGACTGTCATATTGCGCCTGATAACGAGACAAGTCTGCTTCCTCCGCCAACTGACAAGCCAGCGGATGTACCTCCCGGTTTATGGTGCGCAGATCCGATTCACCAAATTCTGACCCAACTTCCTTCAAGCTGGGATAGCCCTGAGCCGCTTCAATAGGATCGAAATCTGGCACCCAGGCCTTTGCCCGGATCAAGGCATTGATATCGCCGTTTCGAGCAGCAGATTTCTTTAGCTCTTCAACCCGAGCAGGAAGCACTGACAGTTTCATCAGAGTATCTTGAATCAAAGTGGGCACCAGTTTGTTATGAGACGCGGTACAGATGATCCGCTGGGCAACAGTATACAATTGTTCAACCAATGTATAGGCAGCTTTCAATTTCTTCCGCACATCTGACCCCAAGTGACCAATGCGTGTCCCTGAAATGCCATAAAAGGTAAATAAACCGGCAACTTGGTAAGAAGGCAGAGACAATTCAGAAGGCAAGCTGGCTTACCAAAGATAGCAGTGGTCATGGCATGCACGTGCCGCTTTATGCTGGTTAGTTCGTCTGTCACTGGTTTTAGCGTAGCCTCAGCACCCTCTGCTCGTTTGATCAAAGCGGATTTTTCAGTGGCCCAATCCGCCTGTTTCTTCTTGAAGTTCTCCTTAAGCTGCTCCATGATGCTTAAAGCGCTGGTTAGTTCCTCTTTTGATTTGGAGGTTTCATCTTGTTGGGTTTTCAGGTTTTCTAGGAGGTCGGCGATTTGGTTTTCCTTCGTCTTCAGCTCAGCCTGCATGCACACAATTATACGCTTCAACAAAACGGTCCAAGGATTGAAGTACCAACGACATAACAAGTTATGCACTTGGTACTTGGGGGCTAATGCATATTCGATCTTCATCTTTCAATTGCTTGCAAAGTCCCAAGATCAATACAAGTATTCAACTTGGCACTTGGGGGCTAATGGCTATTTGCTCGTATATATTCTGATGTGGCAGTTTCAATTGCTTAAAGTACCGGTTTAACTACGCTAAGTTGAACCGGCCCTTGGGGGCTACATCAGCAAATTTCAAAACATCAAGATCTATATTCATAAGTCCCGGTTTGAAAGAATATTACAAACCGTCCCTTAGGGGCTAGGAGAGTCAGCAAGAATGGAAGCATACGAGCAGGAAGGAGCATATGGAAGTTACCTCATATTTATCTTTCATCATATTAACCAGACCGGCTTCATAGTCACAACTGGTATACAACCGGTTCAGATAGCCGGAATGGATATCTTGGGCGTTCAGAGCAGCATAAGTCGTCAGATCAGCGTTCCACTTGCCTTTGCCAAAGGCAGCAAATTCTTCCTTGGCAGAATGTTTGGACAAAGCGACAGGATTGCTTGGCTCAGTATGGCCAGTGCCAGTAATAACGACCTCATCATCCTGAGTACCGCCGGTTTGCACTTGAGCTGCTGGCCTGTCAGTAGGTTTTGCTGGACCGGTGGAGCTTTCAAACCAGATGGAGTCTGTGGGCTGATTGATAGGGCCCGAGGCATCATCAGGTCTCTCTTCAGCAATAAGATCGTCGTCTTGCGGCGGTGGATCATCGGGTATATCCTCAGGAATAGCCGTTTCAAGATCGGCTGTCTTGCCTAGCTCAAGAACGGCGTCTTCTTCGGCCGCTTTGTCGAGGCAGGCTTTCTTGCTTGGCCTCGGTTTGGCCCTGAGAAGAGTAACAAAATCAAATATGGCATATGTTCTAAGGCGAGGTACTGCAAATATCACAAAAGTGTAGCTTACCCAAGCACCGTTTTGAACGGTGGCAGCTGAGTAGCCGATGACTCGCCAGAAGATGAGTGGGAAGTAACCTGGTAATCGGAGTCAGACGGATTAAGAGGTTGACGAAAGCAGCCCGCTTTAGGACAAGCACTGAAAAGCAAATTAGAGACCTCTGAATGGCATTTCCGAACCGGACTATTCGGTAAGCCGGCGGAGGTAACTACCTGGCCGCTGTGCCGGGTTGTGCGACGCGCTTCGTGTTGTTGGGTCTTCATAAGAAAGTTAGGATCCAGATAAGCAAGAGGATGAGAAAATTTAACTTTACGGTTTGCCTGACGGATTTTTTGTGAAGGCAAAGTTTCTGAATCGGAAGAGAGAATAATTACCTCTGCAACATCCGCGTGGCTGGCTTCGGCATCATCCTGACAAATATCATCATCAATAAGACGTATGAAAAATAAACCAAGTGAGTCAAGCTCTACCTCAAGATCCGAATTATCCACATCATCATCAGGGGCCGGATTAGAAGATGCCGTGGTTCTTTTCCTGTGGGTAGTCTTCTTCACAGCTTTAGTCTTTTGCCGAGTTGCTCTTTCCGGTTTGGCTGGTTTTTCGGGTTTCTCCTGCGGCAGTTTTTTGGTCCAAAACGGATCATTGCCCTGATTGCACATACACTGATATTAAACAATGACCAGGCATATCAATAAACAGATTCAGCAAAGGAAAAAGTAAAAGTCTTACAGCTGGCGGTTTATTGGTAGCACAGAAGGGAAGCAAGCCGGTTTTAGCGCAGACGTGTTCCGGTTCATTCAACATCTTGTTCACAGCCTCTATGATTTCTTCATCAGAGAGCTGGATTTTTGAATGCCGCAGTGGGTCAGCAACACTTTCAGTATACTCGCACATCAAACCTGAGCGCTGACTAAGGGGCAGTATGCTCCATGATATCCAACAGCGAGCAAGATCAACCCCTGTTAAACCATTGGCCATAAAGGCACTGAGCTTTGACAGTTGGGGAGCATACTTGCTTCTCTCCTGGACGGTCAATCTTTGAGGAAAAGGGAGTGTATTGCTGAGCCGCTCCGGATGAAAGCCAGGCAAGGGATTCTCACCAGCAGGGGAGGTGTCTTTGCAGTAGAACCATGTCTGATTTCATTCTTTAGGGTGGCTATGCAGCTTGGCGTGAGGGTATGTGACCTCTTTCCTTTTCTGAATCGCCACACCACCCAACTCCGTATTAGAGCCATCAGTAAATTCAGTACGGCGGTTCAAATGGAAAAGGTCTCTGAACAGTTCCACTGTGGGCTCTTCTTGAAAGAACACCTCACAGAGCACTTGGAAGTGACACATATTTGTAACAGAGTTGGGGCCAGTGTCTTGTGGATGGAGTTGGAAATCGGCTAAAACATCCCGGTAAAATTTAGAACCGGGCGGCTTAAAGCCCCGAGCTAAATGATCTACAAACACAACAACCTCTCCTTCTCGAGGTGTAGGAGGGCACTCTTTGCCAGGAGCCCTCCAATGGATGGTATCTTTGCTGCCTAAAGCGCCAATCAGGACTAAATCGTCCAGTTCAGCCTCTGTGACGCGAGAAGAAACCCAATTGCACTCATGTACTTGCTTGGCCATGCTGGAATCTGCAAGGTAGAAGATCCCGGTTCAAAAATAAATTTGATCAAGGTGCGTTGGTATGTGCACTGTTAAACCGGAGACAGAACTATCTGAACCCGATTTTCATGAAGCAACCCATCTGGCGGTTCAACAAGGGGACTAATGGCATATACCGGTTTGGAAAATTTTCTCTAAGGTTAAACCGCCTGATCTAAGCATTGGATAGCTGAGGTTGCGGATGGACAAGTACGCAGAAACAGGTTTCACAAGATTTCTTTACGGTATTGGATCTGAAGCAAGTTCAGAAAAAGGGGATAAATGCTTAGAAGTTCAAAAGGAGCAGTACCAAACTTATAAGCAAAGCGTTCACATAGATCTACAACTTTGAGATGCATAAGTGAAGGCAAAGGTCAAAACAACTATCATTGCACAGAATAAAGGTTTGCGGATTCATCTAACAGATCTGTCGCAGGAGCAAGAAGCAGATGATGAACACGGAAGAACTATGAAACCCTAAAACAGATCCGCGGGGGAAAGGATAGAAGGCTTACCAGAGCAGCGGAAGACGCGGAAGATGGCCGCGATGCTCTAGTGCGCCCAGGTTGATGCAGCGTCCGAGGTTCAGGTAGAGGTCGACGGTGGCGGCGGAGCTCTGAAGTCAGGCGTTGCGGGGAAGACGAAGCAGAAGGGGAAGAAGGGAAAGAAGAAAGGAAATGACCCTTCAGTCCTATTTATAAGGCAAAAAGACATGTGTCAGGCGCGATAATCAAGGAGCCACGAAACGGAGATGTCGCCTCGATTTCCATAGAGATATTAGATAAAGAAGCGCAATGGGTATCTTCGTCATGACAGGTGACGTCACTCCGGTTTACAGTAATCAGAGAAGATGACATCATGGCGGTTTACCAGTTTATGAGAAGACATTGAAGATAAAGCTTTTTGGTAAAGGATTGACATGAACCCATTCAAATCAATCTGGGGCCTAATGTTGGGGATATTACTGCTGGACGAAAACCGGCCTATCTGGGCCGGGTCAACTTCATTAGTAGCACCAAAGTGATAGAGCCAAAGAGGGCAGATGAGGGCCTAAGGCCCATAGCAGGTTCAAGACTTGTAGCGGTAAACCGGAATTTGTATATAATTTTGGCCCATTCCGAGAAGGTTTTTCTCCTGCTCACAAAAGAAGATCTGAGAGGTGCAACGGGTGCATGTGTGAGTGTCGGATTCTGAAACGGCCAACGGGGAAAATGACCAGATGCATGAGACTAACACAAATGAAAATGAGATGCACATGATGACATGAGATGAAATGCTTGACATGAACAAAGTGCAAAACGAGGACAAAACCCAACCACAGTTGATATAACATATAACATTGCCGGAAATGGCAAGAGTTGGAGTTACAATTATGGAATGTTACATCCGGGACGTTACAACTCTCCACCACTACAAGAGGATCTCGACCCGAGAACTAGGACTGAAAGAACACTGGATATTCAGAATGGAGGTGATCCTCGCGCTCCCAAGTAGCTTCTCGGTCGGAATGGTGAGACCACTTAACTTTCAGGAATTTGCTCGACTTGCTGCGAGTTTTGCGCTCGGCTTCTTAAAGAATGGCAACGGGATGCTCATGATAAGACAAGTCTTCTTGGAGGTCAATCTCTTTGAAGTTGATAGTGCGCTCGGGCGTCTTGATGTTGGGAACGTAGTAATTTCAAAAAATTTCCTACACACACGCAAGATCATGGTGATGCATAGCAACAAGAGGGGAGAGTGTTGTCTACGTACCCTCGTAGACCGAAAGCGGAAGCGTTAGCACAACACGGTTGATGTAGTCGTACGTCTTCACGATCCGACCGATCAAGTACCGAACATACGGCACCTCCGAGTTCAGCACACGTTCAGCCCGATGACGTCCCTCGAACTCCGATCCAGCCGAGTGTTGAGGGAGAGTTTCATCAGCACGACGGTGTGGTGACGATGTTGATGATCTACGGACGCAGGGCTTCGCCTAAGCACCTCTACAGTAATATCGAGGTGGACTATGGTGGAGGGGGGCACCGCACATGGCTAAAGGATCAAATGATCAATTTGTTGTGTCTCTGGGGTGCCCCCTTGCCCCTGTATATAAAGGAGCAAGGGGGGGTGTGGCCGGCCAGGGAGAGGGTGCGCCAGGAGGAGTCCTACTAGGACTCCCCCCTTTCCTAGTTGGAATAGGATTCGGGAGAAGGAAAGAGAGAGGAGAAGAAGGAAAGAGGGGGCCGGCCCCCTTGCCCTAAACCAATTCGGTTTGGGCCTTGGGGGTGCGCCCCACACTCCCCTTGCTTCCCTCTATTTCCACTAAGGCCCATATAGGCCCATTAAGCTCCTGGGGTGTTCCGGTAACCTCCCGGTACTCCGGTAAAATCCTGATTTCACCTGGAACACTTCCGACATCCAAACATAGGCTTCCAATATATCAATCTTCATGTCTCGACCATTTTGAGACTCCTCGTCATGTCCTTGATAACATCCAGGACTCCGAACAACCTTCGGTACATCAAAATATATAAAATCATAATATATCCGTCATCGTAACGTTAAGCGTGCGGACCCTACGGGTTTGAGAACTATGTAGACATGACCGAGACACGTATCCGGTCAATAACCAATAGCGGAACCTGGATGCTCATATTGGCTCCCACATATTCTATGAAGATCTTTATCGGTCAAACCGCACAACAACATATGTTGTTCCCTTTGTCACAGGTATGTTACTTGCCCGAGATTCGATCGTCGGTATCTCAATACCTAGTACAATCTCATTACTGGAAAGTCTCTTTACTCGTTCCGTAATACATCATCCCGCAACTAACTCATTAGTTGCAATGCTTGCAAGGCTTAAGTGATGTGCATTACCGAGAGGGCCCGGAGATACCTCTCCGACAATCGGAGTGACAAATCCTAATCTCGAAATACGCCAACCCAACAAGTACCTTTGGAGACACCTGTAGAGCACCTTTATAATCACCCAGTTACGTTGTGACGTTTGGTAGCACACAAAGTGTTCCTCCGGTAAACGGGAGTTGCATAATCTCATAGTCATAGGAACATGTATAAGTCATGAAGAAAGCAATAGCAGAATACTAAATGATCATGTGCTAAGCTAACAGAATGGGTCATGTCAATCACATCATTCTCCTAATGATGTGACCCCGTTAATCAAATGACAACTCATGTCTATGGTTAGGAAACATAACCATCTTTGATCAATGAGCTAGTCAAGTAGAGGCATACTAGTGACAATCTGTTTGTCTATGTATTGACACATGTATTATGTTTTCGGTTAATACAATTCTAGCATGAATAATAAACATTTATCATGATATAAGGAAATAAATAATAACTTTATTATTGCCTCTAGGGCATATTTCCTTCACTTGAAGCACTTGCACTAGAGTCAATAATCTAGTTCACATCGCCATGTGATTTAACATCAATAGTTCACATTACCATGTGATTAACACCCATAGTTCACATCGTCATGTGACCAACACCCAAAGGGTTTACTAGAGTCAATAATCTAGTTCACATCGCTATGTGATTAATACCCAAAGAGTACTAAGGTGTGATCATGTTTTGCTTGTGAGGGATGTTTAGTCAACGGGTCTGCCACATTCATATCCGTATGTATTTTGCAAATTTCTATGTCAACAATGCTATGCACGGAGCTACTCTAGCTAATTGCTCCCAGTTTCAATATGTATCCAGATTGAGACTTTGAGTCATCTGGATCAGTGTCAAAACATGCATCGACGTAACCATTTATGATGAACCTTTTCTCACCTCCATAATCGTGCAACATATCCTTATTCCACTAAGGATAATTTTGACCAATGTCCAGTGATCTACTCCTAGATCACTATTGTACTCCCTTGCCAAACTCAGGGCAGGGTATACAATAGGTCTGGTACACAGCATGGCATACTTTATAGAACCTATGGCTGAGGCATAAGGAATGACTTTCATTCTCTCTCTATCTTCTGTCGTGGTCGGGTTTTGAGTCTTACTGAACTTCACACCATGTAACACACGCAAGAACTCCTTCTTTGACTGTTCCATTTTAAACTACTTCAAAATTTTGTCAAGGTATGTACTCATTGAAAAACTTATCAAGCGTCTAGATCTATCTCTATAGACCTTGATGCTTAATATGTAAGCAGCTTCACCAAGGTCTTTCTTTAGAAAACTCCTTTCAAACATTCCTTTATGCTTTGGAGAATAATTCTACATTATCTCCGATCAACAATATGTCATTCACATATACTTATCACAAATGTTGTAGTGCTCCCACTCACTTTCTTGTAAATACAGGCTTCACCGCAAGTTTGTATAAAACTATATGCTTTGATCAATTTATCAAAGCGTATATTCCAACTCTAAGATGCTTGCGCCAGTCCATAGATGGATCGCTGGAGCTTGCATATTTTGTTAGTACCTTTAGGATTGACAAAACCTTCTGGTTGCATCATATACAACTCTTCTTTAATAAATCCATTAAGGAATGCAGTTTTGTCTATCCATTTGCCAGATTTCATAAAATGCGGCAATTGCTAACATGATTCGAACAGACTTAAGCATAGATACGAGTGAGAAACTCTCATTGTAGTCAACACCTTGAACTTGTCGAAAACCTCTTTGCGACAATTCTAGCTTTGTAGATAGTAACACTACTATCAGCGTCGGTCTTCCTCTTGAAGATCCATTTAATCTCAATGGCTCGCCGATCAATGGGCAAGTCAATCAAAGTCCATACTTTGTTCTCATACATGGATCTCATCTCAGATTTCATGGCCTCAATCCATTTCGCGGAATCTGGGCTCATCATCACTTCCTCATAGTTCGTAGGCTCGCCATGGTCAAGTAACATGACCTCCAGAATAGGATTACCGTACCACTCTAGTGCGGATCTCACTCTGGTTTACCTATGAGGTTCAGTAGTAACTTGATCTGAAGTTACATGATCATCATCATTAGCTTCCTCACTAATTGGTGTAGTAGTCACAGGAACAGATTTCTGTGATGAACTACTTTCCAATAAGGGAGCAGGTACAGTTACCTCATCAAGTTCTACTTTCCTCCCACTCACTTCTTTCGAGAGAAACTCCTTCTCTAGAAAGGATCCATTCTCAGCAATGAATATCTTGCCTTCGTATCTGTGATAGGAGGAGTACCGAACATTTTCTTTTGGGTATCCTATGAATATGCACTTCTCCGATTTGGGTTTGAGCTTATCGGGTTGAAACTTTTTCACATAAGCATTGCAACCTCAAACTTTAAGAAACGATAGCTTAGGTTTCTTGCCAAACCATAGTTCATACGGTGTCGTCTCAACGGATTTAGATAGTGCCCTAGTTAATGTGAATTTAGCTGTCTCTAATGCATAACCCCAAAACGATAGTGGTACATCGATAAGAGACATCATAGATCGCACCATACCTAATAAAGTACGGTTATGATGTTCGGACACACCATTACCGTTGGGGATATTACTGCTGGGCGTAAACCGGCCTATCTGGGCCTGGTCAACTTCATCAGTAGCACCAAAGTGATAGAGCCCAAGAGGGCAGATGAGGGCCTAAGGCCCATAGCCGGTTCAAGACTTGTAGCGGTAAACCGGAATTTGTATATAAGCTTGTATTGTAAGTTAGGAATTAAGAGAGACCAACCCGGATAAGAATATCGACCAGTGTTGGACTCTGTGAACCGACGGGTGTCACCCATGTATATAAGGGGACGACCCAGCGGTGGTTCAAGGACAGAGACAACAACTCGAGACATAGGCGAAGCTTGTTTGCTCCCTAGTCATCGAAACCCCATCAATTCCATCACAACTAGACGTAGGCTTTTACCTTCATCGAAGGGGCCGAACTAGTATAAAACTCTCTTGCGTCCTTGTGTCCGCTTTAACCCCTTCAGGCTAACCCGCCGCGATGGCTCCACGACTAAGTCCTTTCTCTAGGACATCTGCCGTGACAAAACCACGACAGTTGGCGCCCACCGTGGGGCTATCGCACGATGGTTTCCGGTTCTTGGAGGGCCTCTTTGAAGGACTCGAGGGCTACGCCATAGGACGGATGACTAAGAGTCATCACGGCAAGCTTTACATCGACGACGCAGGCTGGGGCCCCGAGGCCGGCTCAATTGAGTATGGATACCGGGTCCCCTTTGGTAGCATTCACGTTTTCATTGGCAAGATCGGTGAACCGGGCCCTGAGCCAGACATCTGCACCGACCTCGTCGAGACGCCTCAGCGTGCGCGATCCGCCCAGGTTAAAACGGTCGTGAAGCGTGCCTTCTTAGGAGTCATCCATGGAGGAAGTTATGAGGACGGATCAGAATTTCATGGCGCGACTGTCGTTTGTTCCGGTGACGAATCTTCAATCGGAGAAACCGAATCTCTTTATCAGCTGCAAGATGGCCAGATTGGGAGCTGTTCCGATGGCGATAGTATTCCGGACCCCTCTGTTCTGCCCAACCGGGTTGGAATATTCATGGCCGGAACGCAAGCAGCGCTTCACTCTTCGACAGCTACGGCAACGATCTCCGGTTCAGCAGCGGCGACGGCTGCCGGGGCAGGAGGCCTTGTGCGCCCGCCGGCTCAGGTGCTATCAGAACTATTCGATGCATTGGCTGTACTTATGGCAGAAGGTAATCCGCCGGATCAGGACGTTCACAACGCGGAAATTGCAAGGGTAAAGGAACAGATCACTTAGGCCAAAGCGGATCTGGCGGCTGAGGATGCCAGGATGGCCGCAGAACGGGCCGCTTTAGACGCACAAGCCTACAAGCTTATGTTGGACCAGAGCACGTCACATGAAGTCATGAGGAGGAAACACCGGTCCCACTTACCTCTGGTTTTTTAGGCTAGAGACCTTTTCAACACCCTAGGACCAAGGGTCGGCGATCCGCTGGAGGGAAACCGGGCAGGAGCCCCTGGGGTCGGTGCACCGGTTCAGCCTCGTCAGATGGACCCGCCTCGTCAAAACACCGTTGTACCTTAGGCTGCTTCAACACCTCCGGGTCACTATTCTAATCCAATGGACAATCTTGTTGCCGCTGCTGCACGGCTGGAGGCCATTCCGATTGAAGGTAACTCGCTGCAGGCAGTAGAGACGCGACGTGTCAAGGAGCTTCTGAGGACAGCTTTGACCCAACAGGAGGCGTACTCATACAGCCGCGACCGGATTCACTTGACCCCCCGTCCAAGCCGGAGCTATAGCAGGCATATGGAGGAACCGACAGTGTCGAGTAATGAACGACTTGGGGCACCCCGTGACAACAACCCGGCGGGCGGTGCTGAGGACGCTCAAGGAGTGGTGGACCGGGCCCGCGCACGCAGGGAGGCCGAGTTAGCCGCGTAGCATCAGGCTCGGCAGCTCACGCCGGTTCGTCCAACCACCTGGACTGAACCCGTTGTTACTTCTAGCTCTTTGGGAGTACCTTGCCTTATCCCCGCTTTATGCCACATGCGCCTGCCCAAGGATTTCAAAGGCCCACGCAAGGTACCAAATTACACGGCGGATCAACCGCCAGAGACATGGGTGGAGAGCTATGAGATGGCCATGGAGATGCTTGAAGTGGATGACGCGGCGTGTGCGAAATACTTCACCATGATGCTAGAAGGAACGGCCCGTACTTGGTTAAAAAACTTGCCGGCTAATTCTATCAGTTCATGGGCCCAATTACGAGCCCGGTTTATCAGCAATTTCAAAGATACATGTAAACAGCCTATGTCGATAGTAGACTTAGATGCATGCGTCCAGGAGGAAGGAGAATTAACGACTCATTGGGTGCGCCGGGTTTCACAAGTGTTGCACTCCTCAGACCACATCAATGCTGCCACCGCGGTATTAACCCTACAAGGCAACTGCCGGTTTGGACCCCTGAAGCTGAAGTTGGGACGGATGAAGCGTCATTGCACCGACATGGGGACCCTCCTGGCTGGCTTGGTAAAATATGCTGATTCTAATAGTACCAAGGACCCCGAATCTGATGATGACAAGACAGGGAAAGGGAAGAAGAACAGCAGCTCCAAAGGTCAGCAGCATCACTGGGCAGGTAATGGTGGAGGAGGCAAGCGTAAAGCGGATGGTAACATGGACTTTGTGGCTAATACCAACGCACAGGACAATGGTCAGAGACGCAAGGGTAGGACAAAAAACTGTAATGGAGCGCCCAGCCCTAACCCAAACCGCCTAAACTTTCTGCTAAGCCAGCCTTGTCCAAAACATGGGACGAAGGAGGCGCCAGCAAACCATCTTTGGAAAGATTGCTTTATTATGCAGGAGTTCAAGAACTCTAATAATTCCCGGTATGATCACGAATCTGGCGGTGGCTCGGGATCCGGGCCGGGTTACGGAGGAGGAAGTTCCGGTTCAGGATTCAATGGTAATCCGGGCGGACATAATGGTCAAAATAGTCAGAGCAACCAGAGTGGTTACAACCAGCAGCAACAACAGTCAGGTTACCAGAGCAACCCAAAGCAGTTGAGTAATGGGCAGTACCATGTCTTCACCACTAGCTTGGACAAGCGAGACTGGAAAGTTCAGAGGAGGGCGGTCAATTCTGTTGAACCGGCCATACCCCGTTATCTACGTTGGTCTGAACAGCCAATCATATGGAGCAGAGAAGATCATCCTCCCCAAGTCGATAATCCGGGTCAGTTGGCTCTAGTGGTGGCACCTCGGGTGGGGGGTTATAAGTTCACCAAGGTGCTCATGGATGGAGGGAGCAGCATTAACATCCTATACTATGAGACCTTCCGTCGTATGGGATTAACAAATAAGAATCTCAAACCGTCTAATACGGTATTCCACGGTGTAGTGCCTGGCAGATCAGCATATCCCGTTGGTAAGATAGCTCTGGAAGTGGCCTTTGGGGATGACCATGATTCCAGGGCGGAGACATTGACGTTTGAAGTGGTGAAAATCAAAAGTCCATATCGTGCCCTGTTTGGGCGACCGGCCTACGCCAAGTTTATGGCTCGACCCTGTTATGTCTATTTACAGCTCAAGATGCCGGGTCACAAGGGGACAATAACGGTTCACGGAAGCCGCAAAATCGCTTTGGAATGTGAGGAAGGAGATGCGGCTTATGCAGAGTCGATTTGTGCCACCGAGGAGTTAAAATACTATAAAGACAATGTTGATCCGGCGGACATGACTCAATTGAAGAAGCCAACTATGGAGCATGATCCGGCCCTGAAGTTCAAATCGGCAGCAGAAACTAAGCTTGTTGACTTCGTACCTGGCGATTCATCCAAGCAGTTCAGCATCAGTACCAATTTGGATCCGAAATAGGAAAGCGCGCTCATCGAGTTCATCCGTGAGAATCAGGACATTTTTGCATGGAAGCCCTCTGACATGCCAGGTGTACCGAGGGAACTCGCTGAGCACACACTTAATGTGGATCATAAATATAAACCGGTGAAACAGTTCCTCCACCAGTTTAACGAGGAAAGACGCAAGGCGATTGGAGAAGAGGTGGTCAGGCTCTTAGCAGCTAGCTTTATTATTGAAGTTTCTCACCCTAAGTGGCTTGCCAATCCAGTGCTGGTCCTGAAGAAAAACGGCACCTGGCGCATGTGTGTGGATTACACAGATCTTAATAAGGCTTGTCGAGCAGATCCTTTTGCCCTCCCCCGTATTGACCAAATCATTGATGCTACGGCAGGTTGTGAGCGTTTAAGTTTTTTGGATGCATATTCTGGCTATCATCAGATCAAAATGGCAGTTAAGGACCAGCAGAAGACAGCGTTCATAACTCCCTTTGGAGCCTTCTGCTATGTGTCTATGCCCTTCGGGCTCAAGAGTGCCCAGGCAACTTATCAACGGTGTGTACAAAATTGTCTTCACAAGCAAATCGGCCGTAATGTACATGCTTATGTGGATGATATCGTGGTTAAGTCTAGGGAGAAGGAGACTTTGATTGCTGATTTGAAGGAAACCTTTGATAACCTAAGGACATACAAGATGATGCTTAATCCGGACAAGTGTGTCTTCGGTGTGCCGGCGGGCAAGCTATTGGGTTTTCTGGTGTCCAACAGGGGAATTGAGGCTAATCCGGAGAAGATCACGGCCATCACCTCCCTGGCTAAACCAAAGTGTATCCATGATGTTCAGCGACTGGCCGGCTGGATTGCAGCATTAAGCCGGTTTATCAGTCATCTTGGTGAGAAGGCAATCCCTTTGTATCAGATGTTGAAAAAGATGGATCAGTTTGCCTGGAGTTCTGCCGCTGATGAAGCGTTTGAGGACTTAAAGCGGCAATTGGCTGAACCGCTGGTACTCGCCGCTCCCATTGACAAGGAGCCGTTGCTGCTATATATTGCTGCCAATGCTCGGGCGGTCAGCGTGGCTATTGTGGTGGAGCGAAATGAGGCAGGCAAAGAGCATCCGGTTCAACGACCGGTCTATTATATCAGCGAGGTGCTAATCGAGTCCAAGCAAAGGTATCCGCATTGGCAGAAGCTGGTGTATGGAGTTTTTATGGCAAGCCGGAAGCTTAAACAATATTTCCAAGGGCACCCAATTACGGTGGTCAGTTCTGCTCCTTTGGGAGATATCATCCAGAACCGGGAAGAAACGGGCCAGATTGCAAAGTGGGCCATAGAGCTGGGGCCGTACGGTTTGAAGTACGTGCCTCGGACAGCGATTAAGTCTCAAGCACTTGTTGATTTCATCAATGATTGGACGGAAATGCAAGCACCTGAAGAAAAGCCGGATCACACGTATTGGACCATCCATTTTGACGGATCCAGGCAGTTGGAAGGCTCGGGGGCTGGAGTCGTATTAACTTCCCCATGAGGTGATAGGTTTTGTTATGTTCTCCGCTTAATGTTCCCTTGTACTAACAATGCAGCTGAGTATGAAGCCTTGCTCCATGGTCTCTGGATGGCTAAGGAGATGAATCTAAGTCGAGTTAAGTGCTTCAGTGACTCGGACCTTGTGGCTCAGCAAGTGTCTGGCACTTGGGTCTCCAAGTACCCACTCATGGCAGCATATCGCCGGGAGGTGGACACTGTTGCAGGTTATTTCATAGGCTATCAGGTGGACCACGTGGACCGGCGGAAAAATGAAGCGGCGGCCGCTTTAAGCCGGCTGGGCTCTTAGCGCAAACCGGTCCCGCCCAATGTTTTTCTGGATATGCTGCACAGCCCGTCGGTCAAGATCCCTAGTGAAGAGGATCTGGCTATTCCTGATCCGGAGGCTCAATTGGTGGCAGCTCTTCATGTTATTCCGGATTGGACGCTTCCTTATCTGGCGTACAAGAACCGGGGCGAGTTACCAGAGGATGAGATTCTGGCCCGGCAGATAATCCGGCGATCCAAATCCATGGTTATCATCAACGGCGAGTTGCATCATTGTAGTGTATCAGGAGCTTTTCAACGTTGCGTGTCTCCTAAAGAAGGCTGTGAAATTTTGCGTGAGATTCACGAAGGAGATTGTGGTCACCATGCCGGTTCAAAGTCTCTGGTGGCTAAAGTGTTTCGCCATGGCTTCTATTGGTTAGCTGCTCATGCTGATGCGGAGGATTTGGTCAGACGATGTGATGGTTGCCAAAAGTTTTCAAGACGTGCTCACATACCGGCTCAGGAATTGAGAATGATTCCAATTACTTGGCCGTTTGCAACTTGGGGGCTGGATATGGTTGGGCCTTTCCAAAGGTCCAAAGATAAGAAGACCCACCTCCTGGTGGCGGTTGACAAGTTTACAAAGTGGGTGGAGGCAGAACCTGTTAGCAAGTGTGATGCGGCCACGGCGGTTCAGTTCATCAAAAAGGTGATTTTCCGGTTTGGCTTTCCACACAGTATTATCACAGATAATGGTACCAATTTGTCCAAAGGTGCTATGAAGGAGTTCTGCGAACGGGAGCACATCCGGCTTGACGTTTCATCAGTGGCACATCCACAGTCCAATGGTCAAGCAGAAAGAGCTAATCAAGAGATCCTAAGAGGCATCAAGCCCCGGCTCATGGTTCCTTTGCAGAGAACGCCGGGTTGTTGGGTAGAGGAGTTACCATCTATGCTATGGAGCATCAATACAACACCCAACAGATCAACAGGATACACACCGTTCTTCATGGTTTATGTAGCGGAGGCGGTTCTCCCCAGTGATATCCGTCATGATTCACCTCGTGTAATGGCTTATATTGAAGCGGACAACGAGACAGCGCGGCAAGATTCTTTAGACCGGTTGGATGAAGAGCGTGACATCGCAGCCGCTCGATCGACAATTTACCAGCAGGATCTTCGTCATTATCACAGTCGCCGAGTCAGAACCAGAACCTTTCAGGAGGGAGATTTGGTGCTTCGGCTCATCCAAGATCAGACTGATATGCATAAGTTATCCCCACCTTGGGAGGGGCTTTTGTAGTCAGCAAGAATCTGCACAACGGGTTATACTATCTGATCGATATTCGAGAGCATAAGGACTCACGCACATCAGAGGAGGAGACCAACAGGCCATGGAACATAGCTCATCTTCGGCCTTATTATACCTGAGCCACTGGCTCTACTTATGTACATATTACAGCGTTGTATATATTAACTATAATAAACCAGAACCTCAGCCAAAGTGGGGTATCTGGTCTTTTACATCATGTGTGGTTACACGGAGTTGTTTTAAAGCAGCTTCCGGTTTACCCCTTGAGTTCACTTTGCTAAAAGCATTGTGTCATATCACTTGGAGGATTGGTCGTGTCCGAACCAATGCCATGCCTCTTGATAAGCGTGAGCCACCAGATCACTTGGGGACTTGGTCACGTCTGAACCAGTCATGCCTCTTGATCGGCCTAAGGCCACAGAATCACTTGGGGGCTTGGTCGAACCCGAACCATGACCATGCCATTTGGTCGGCAAAAATGCCACAGAATCACTTGAGGACCTGGCTAACTAGAACCATAGTTACACCTAATGGGAGCTTGGCCGTGTTTGGCCATGGTAACACCATTTGATCAGTTTAAATAAACCTTTTTTAACAAACGGTTTTTTCATTGCTTTTGCTTCACACTTTTCTTTGGAGGTTTTTTTTTTTGTTTTCTATTGCGTTTTTTAAACCGACAAAGTTTTTAGCTAATTGATTGACGGAACATAGTTCACGTCAATCCAGACACTATTTGCCCGGTTTAATCCTTGTTGTTAACATCCTTTTATGGAGTAACACGGTGTTTATGATAACCCAGCACGGTTTACATGATAAACCAGCATTATATGTACATACAAGAACTATTATCTCCTCCAACAGTGGGCTTGCAAAGACTCCTCTTCAAGTTTGATCATATACATGAAATTTTTGTTTTGTATGTTTTGATTTCAGATATATAGACATCATATTCCGCCGGACGGTACAACCGCGGTGGCACTTGACGAATTTATCATTTCAGAAAGTGTTTTGGAAAGTTCATTACCACAGGAAGAACAAATTATGCACGAAGGCATATCAACATCAAAGCTAGCCTATTACAAGGCAACATGGTGCCCATAATAATATAATTGTTTTTCACAAAGGAGAGGCAGTTTTAAAACCGGCTTCCGGTTCAAGCTTGGTCACCAGCCTGGCCTGATGGTTGTGGGTCATCCTGCGCCGCTTCAGCCTCCGGTTCTCTACCCAGTGGCTGGAAATCCACAGTTGTCCAGTCGATTCCAATTAATGCTTGAAAAACAGCTTCATCATGGATCAGCAATTACGGGTCAATATCGGGAGCGTAAGTATGCTTACTGATTGGATGAATCAGATTTTCCGATTCATGAATTGGTGCAGCTATTCACTTGTTCTAACTATCATATTGCGCCTGATAACGAGACAAGTCTGCTTCCTCAGCCAACTAACAAGCCAGCGGACGTACCTCCCGGTTTATGGTGCGCAGATCCGCTTCACCAAATTCTGACCCATCTTCCTTCAAGCTGGGATAGCCCTGAGCCGCTTCAATATGATCGAAATCTGGCACCCAGGCCTTTGCCCGGATCAAGGCATTGATTGCGCCGGTTCGAGCAGCAGATTTCTTTAGCTCTTCAACTAGGGCAGGAAGCACTCACAGTTTCATCAGAGTATCTTGAATCAAAGTGGGCACCGGTTTGTTATGAGACGCGGTACAGATGATCCACTGGGCACCAGTATACAATTGTTCAACCAATGTATAGGCAGCTTTCAATTTCTTCCGCACATCTGACCCCAAGTGACCAATGCGTGTCCCTGAAATGCCATAAAAGTTAAATAAACCGGCAACTTGGTAAGAAGGCAGAGACAATTCAGAAGGCAAGCTGGCTTACCAAAGATAGCAGTGGTCATGGCATGCACGTGCCGCTTTATGCTGGTCAGTTTGTCTGTCACTGGTTTTAACGCAGCCTCAGCACCCTCTGCTTGTTTGATCAAAGCGGATTTTTCAGTGGCCCAATCCGCTTGTTTCTTCTTGAAGTTCTCCTTAAGCTGCTCCATGACGCTTAAAGCACTGGTGAGTTCCTCTTTTGCTTTGGAGGTTTCAGCTTGTTGAGTTTTCAGGTTTTCTAGGAGGTCGGCGATTTGGTTTTCCTTCATCTTCAGCTCGGCCTTCATGCACACAATTATACGCTTCAACAAAACGGTCCAAGGATTGAAGTACCAACCACATAACAAGTTATGCACTTGGTACTTGGGGGCTAATGCATATTCGATCTTCATCTTTCAATTCCTTGCAAAGTCCCAAGATCAATACAAGTATTCAACTTGGCACTTGGGGGCTAATGGCTATTTGCTCGTATATATTCTGATGTGGCAGTTTCAATTGCTTAAAGTACCGGTTTAACTACGCTAAGTTGAACCGGCCCTTGGGGGCTACATCAGCAAATTTCAAAGCATCAAGATCTATATTCATAAGTCCCGGTTTGAAAGAATATTACAAACCGTCGCTTAGGGGCTAGGAGAGTCAGCAAGAATGGAAGCATACAAGCAGGAAGGAGCATATGGAAGTTACCTCATATTTATCTTTCATCATATTAACCAGACCGGCTTCATAGTCACGACTGGTATACAGGCCAGTGCCAGTAATAACGACCTCAACATCCTGAGTACCACCGGTTTGCACTGGAGCTGCTGGCCTGTCAGTAGGTTTTGCTGGACCGGTGGAGCTTTCAAACCGGATGGAGTCTGTGGGCTCATTGACAGGGCCTGAGGCATCAGCAGGTCTCTCTTTAGCAATAAGATCGTCGTTTTGCGGCGGTGGATCATTGGGTATATCCTCAGGAATAGCCGTTTCAAGATCGGCTGTCTTGCCTGGCTCAAGAACGGCGTCTTCTTCGGCCGCTTTGTCCAGGCAGGCTTTCTTGCTTGGCCTCGGTTTGGCCTTGAGAAGAGTAACAAAATCAAATATAGCATATGTTCTAAGGCGAGGTACTGCAAATATCACAATAAGTGTAGCTTACCCAAGCACCGTTTTGAGCGGTGGCAGCTGAGTAGCCGATGACTCGCCAGATGATGAGTGGGAAGTAAGCCGGTAATCAGAGTCAGACGGATTAAGAGGTTGACGAAAGCAGCCCGCTTTAGGACAAGCACTAACAAGCAAATTAGAGACCTCTGAATGGCGTTTCCGAACCGGACTGTTCGGTAAGCCGGCGGAGGTAACTACCTGGCCGCTGTGCCGGGTTGTGCGACGGGCTTCGTGTTGTTGGGTCTTCATAAGAAAGTTAGGATCCAGATAAGCAAGAGGATGAGAAAATTTAACTTTCTAGTTTGCCTGACGGATTTTTTGTGAAGGCAAAGTTTCTGAATCGGAAGAGAGAATAATTACCTCTGCAACATCCGCTTGGCTGGCTTCGGCATCATCCTGACAAATATCATCATCAACAAGACGTATGAAAAATAAACCAAGTGAGTCAAGCTCTACCTCAAGATCCGGATTATCCACATCATCATCAGGGGCCGGATTAGAAGATGCCGTGGTTCTTTTCCTGTGGGTAGTCTTCTTCACAGCTTTAGTCTTTTGCCGAGTTGCTCTTTCCGGTTTGGCTCGTTTTTCGGGTTTCTCCTGCAGCAGTTTTTTGCTCCAAAACGGATCATTGCCCTGATTGCACATACACTGATATTAAACAATGACCAGGCATATCAATAAACAGATTCAGCAAAGGAAAAAGTAAAAGTCTTACAACTGGCGGTTTATTGGTAGCACAGAAGGGAAGCAAGCCGGTTTTAGCGCAGACGTGTTCCGGTTCATTCAACATCTTGTTCACAGCCTCTGTGATTTCTTCATCAGAGAGCTGGATTTTTGAATGCCGCAGTGGGTCATCAACATTGTCAGTATACTCGCACATCAAACTGGAGCGCTGACTAAGGGGCAGTATGCTCCATGATATCCAACAGCGAGCAAGATCAACCCCTTTTAAACCGTTGGCCATAAAGGCTCTGAGCTTTGACAGTTGGGGAGCATACTTGCTTCTCTCCTGGGCGGTCAATCTTTGAGGAAACGGGTGTGTATTGCTGAGTCGCTCCGGACGAAAGCCAGGCAAGGGATTCTCACCAGCAGGGGAGGTGTCTTTGCAGTAGAACCATGTTTGATTCCATTCTTTAGGGTGGTTGTGCAGCTTGGCGTGAGGGTATGTGACCTCTTTCCTTTTCTGAATCGCCACACCACCCAACTCCGTATTAGAGCCATCAGTAAATTCAGTACGGCGGTTCAAATGGAAAAGGTCTCTGAACAGTTCCACTGTGGGCTCTTCTTGAAAGAACACCTCACAGAGCACCTGGAAGTGACACATATTTGTAACAGAGTTGGGGCCAGTGTCTTGTGGGTGGAGTTGGAAATCGGCTAAAACATCCCGGTAAAATTTAGAACCGGGCGGCTTAAAGCCCCGAGCTAAATGATCTACAAACACAACAACCTCTCCTTCTCGAGGTGTAGGAGGGCACTCTTTGCCAGGAGCCCTCCAATGGATGGTATCTTTGCTGCCTAAAGCGCCAATCAGGACTAAATCGTCCGGTTCAGCCTCTGTGACGCGAGAAGGAACCCAATTGCACTCATATACTTGCTTGGCCATGATGGAATCTGCAAGGTAGAAGATCCCGGTTCAAAAATAAATTTGATCAAGGTGCGTTGGTATGTGCACTGTTAAACCGGAGACAGAACTATCTGAACCGGATTTTCATGAAGCAACCCATCTGGCGGTTCAACAAGGGGATTAATGGCATACACCGGTTTGGAAAATTTTCTCTAAGGTTAAACCGCCTGATCTAAGCATTGGAAAGCTAAGGTTGCGGATGGACAAGTACGCAGAAACAGGTTTCACAAGATTTATTTACGGTATTGGATCTGAAGCAAGTTCAGAAAAAGGGGATAAATGCTTAGAAGTTCAAAAGGAGAAGTACCGAACTTATAAGCAAAGTGTTCACATAGATCTACAACTTTGAGATGCATAAGTGAAGGCGAAGGTCAAAACAACTATCATTGCACAGAATAAAGGTTTGCGGATTCATCTAACAGATCTGTCGCAGGAGCAAGAAGTAGATGATGAACACGGAAGAACTATGAAACCCTAAAACAGATCCGTGGGGGAAAGGATAGAAGGCTTACCGGAGCTGCGAAAGACGCAGAAGATGGCCGCGATGCTCTGGTGCACCTAGGTTGATGCAGCGGCCGAGCTTGAGGCAGAGGTCGACGGTGGTGGCGGAGCTCTGAAGTCAGGCGTTGCGGGGAAGATGAAGCAGAAGGGGAAGAAGGGAAAGAAGAAAGGAAATGACCCTTCGGTCCTATTTATAAGGCAAAAAGACGTGCGTCAGGCGCGAAAATCAAGGAGCCACGAAACGGAGCTGTCGCCTCGATTTCCGCAGAGAAATTAGATAAAGAAGCTCAATGGGTATCTTCGTCATGACAGGTGACGTCACTCCGGTTTACAGTAATCAGAGAAGATGACATCATGGCGGTTTACCAGTTTATGAGAAGACATTGAAGATAAAGCTTTTTGGTAAAGGATTGACATGAACCCGTTCAAATCAATCTGGGGCCTAATGTTGGGGATATTACTGCTGGGCGTAAACCGGCCTATCTTGGCCGGGTCAACTTCATCAGTAGCACCAAAGTGATAGAGCCCAAGAGGGCAGATGAGGGCCTAAGGTCCATAGCCGGTTCAAGACTTGTAGCAGTAAACCGAAATTTGTATATAAGCTTGTATTGTAAGTTAGGAATAAAGAGAGACCATCCCGGATACGAATATCGACCGGTGTTGGACTCTGTGAACCGACGGGTGTCACCCATGTATATCAGGGGACGACCCAGCGGCGGTTCAAGGACAAAGACAACAACTCGAGACATAGGCGAAGCTTGTTTGCTCCCTAGTCATCGAAATCCCATCAATTCCATCACAACTAGATGTAGGCTTTTACCTTCATCGAAGGGGCCGAACTAGTATAAAACTCTCTTGCGTCCTTGTGTCCGCTTTAACCCCTTCAAGCTAACCCGTCGCGATGGCTCCATGACTAAGTCCTTTCTCTAGGACATCTGCCATGACAAAACCACGACAATTACACTATGGTGTTCCAGGTAGAGTGAGTAGTGAAAATATTTCACATTGTTTTAACTGAAGGCCAAACTCGTAACTCAAATATTTTACTTCCGCGATCATATCGTAGAAACTTTTATTTTTGTTATGATGATTCTCCACTTCACTCTGAAATTCTTTGAACTTTTCAAATGTTTCAGACTTGTGTTTCATCAAGTAGATATACTCATATCTGCTCAAATCATCTGTGAAGATTAGAAAATAATGATACCTGCCGCGAGCCTCAATATTCATCGGACCACATACATCAGTATGTATGATTTCCAACAAATCCGTTGCTCGCTCCATTGTTCCGGAGAACGGTGTCTTAGTCATCTTGCCCATGAGGCATGATTCACAAGCATCAACTGATTCATAATCAAGTGATTCCAAAAACCCATCAGCATGGATTTTCTTCATGCGCTTTACACCAATATGACCTAAACGGTAGTGCCACAAATAAGTTGCACTATCATTATTAACTTTGCATCTTTTGGCTTCCATATTATAAAAATGTGTATCACCACGATCGAGATCCAACAAACCATTTTCATTGGGTGTATGACCATAGAAGGTTTTATTCATGTAAACAGAACAACAATTATTCTCTAACTTACATGAATAACCGTATTGCAATAAACATGATCCAATCTTATTCATGCTCAACGCAAACACTAAATAACATTTATTTTAGGTTTAACACTAATCCCGAAAGTATAGGGAGTGTGCGATGATGATCATATAAATCTTGGAACCATTTCCAATACACATCGTCACTTCACCCTTAACTACTCTCTGTTCATTCTGCAACTCCCGTTTCGAGTTACTATTCTTAGAAACTGAACTAGTATCAAATACCAAGGGGTTGCTATAAACATTACTAAAGTACACATCAATAACATGTATATCAAATATACCTATGTTCACTTTGCCATCCCTCTTATCCGCCAATTACTTGGGGTAGTTCCGCTTCCAATGACTAGTCCCTTTGCAATAGAAGCACTCAGTTTCAGGATTAGGTCCAGACTTCGATTTTTTCACTTGAGAGGCAACTTGTTTGACGTTCTTCTTGAAGTTCCCCTTTCTTCCCTTTGTCCCTTTACTTGAAACTAGTGGTTTTGTTTACCATCAACACTTGATGCTTTTGTTGATTTCTACCTTCGTCGAGTTCAGCATCACGAAGAGCTTGGGAATCGTTTCTGTTACCCCTTGCACATTATAGTTCATCACGAAGTTCTACTAACTTGGTGATGGTGACTAGAGAATTCGGTCAATCACTATTTTATTAGGAGGATTAACTCCCACTTGATTCAAGCGATTGTAGTACCCAGACAATCTGAGCACATGCTCACTGCTTGAGCTATTCTCCTCCATATTTTAGCTATAGAACTTGTTGGAGACTTCATATCTGTCAACTCGGGTATTTACTTGAAATATTAACTTCAACTCCTGGAACATCTCATATGGTCCATGATGTTCAAAATGTCTTTGAAGTCCCGATTCTAAGCCGTTTAAGCATGGTGCACGAAACTATCAAGTAGTCGTCATATTGAGCTAGCCAAACGTTCATAACATCTGCATCTGCTCCTGCAATAGGTTTATCACCTAGCGCTGCACCAAGGACATAATTCTTCTATGCAGCAATGAGGATAAACCTCAGATCACAGATCCAATCCGCATCATTGCTACTAACATCTTTAAACTTAGGTTTCTCTAGGAACATATCAAATATAAAACAGGGGAGCTAAACGCGAGCTATTGGTCTACAACATAGATATGCTAATACTACCAGGACTAAGTTCATGATAAATTTAAGTTCAATTAATCATATTACTTAAGAACTCCCACTTAGAAAGACATCCTTCTAATCTTCTAAGTGATCACGTGATCCAAATCAACTAAACCATAACCGATCATCACATGAAATGGAGTAGTTTTCAATGGTGAACATCACTACGTTGACCATATCTACTATATGATTCACGCTCGACTTTTCGGTCTGTGTTCCGAGGCCATATCTGCATATGCTAGGCTCGTGAAGTTTAACCTGAGTATTCTGCATGTGCAAAACTGGCTTGCACCCATTATAGATGGACATAGAGCTTATCACAACCGATCATCACGTGGTGTCTGGGCACGACGAACTTTGGCAACGGTGCATACTCAGGGATAACACTTTTATCTTGAAATTTAGTGAGAGATCATCTTATAATGCTACCATCATAACTAAGAAAAGTAAGATGTATAAAAGATAAACATCACATGCAATCAAAATATGTGACATGATATGCCCATCATCATCTTGTGCCTTTGATCTCTATCTCCAAAGCATCGTCATAATCTCCATCATCACCGGCATGACACCATGATCTCCATCATCTTGATCTATATCAATGTGTCGTCACATGGTCGTCTCGCCAACTATTGCTCTTGCAACAATTGCTATCACATAGTAAGGCTTCTGCCAATTGCCGATAACTTCAACAAAACATGATCATCTCATACAACAACTTATATCTCATCATGTCTTGACCATATCACATGACAAGATGCCCTGCAAAAACAAGTTAGACGTCCTCAACTTTGTTGTTGCAAGTTTTACATGGTTGCTACGGGTTGAGCAAGAACCATTCTTACCTACGCATCAAAACCACAACGATAGTTCGTCAAGTTAGTGTTGTTTTAACCTTCTCAAGGACCGGGCGTAGCCATACTCGGTTCAACTAAAGTTGGAGAAACTGACACCCGCCAGCCACCAGTGTGCAAAACACATCGGTAGAACCAGTCTCGCGTATGCATACGCGTAATGTCGGTCTGGGCCGCTTCATCCAACAATACCGCTGAACCAAACTATGACATGCTGGTAAGCAGTATGACTTGTATCGCCCACAACTCACTTGTGTTCTACTCGTGCATATAACATCAACGCATAAAACCTGGCTCGGATGCCACTATTGGGGAACGTGGTAATTTGAAAAAAATTCTTAAGCACACGCAAGATCATGGTGATGCATAGCAACGAGAGGTGAGAGTGTTGTCTACGTACCCTCGTAGACCTAAAGCGGAAGCGTTAGCACAATGCGGTTGATGTAGTCGTACGTCTTCACGATCCGACCGATCAAGTACTGAACGTACGACACCTCCAAGTTCAGCACACGTTCAGCCCGATGATGTCCCTCGAACTCCGATCCAGCCGAGTGTTGAGGGAGAGTTTCGTCAGCACGATGGTGTGGTGACGATGTTGATGTTCTACCGACGCAGGGCTTCGCCTAAGCACCGCTACAGTAATATCGAGGTGGACTATGGTGGAGGGGGGCACCGCACATGGCTAAAGGATCAAACGATCAATTGTTGTGTCTATAGGGTGCCCCCCTGCCCCCGTATATAAAGGAGCAAGGGGGGGGGTGCGGCCGACCAGGGAGAGGGCGCGCCAGGAGGAGTCCTACTCCCACCGGGAGTAGGACTCCCCCCTTTCCTAGTTGGAATAGGATTCGGGAGAAGGAAAGAGAGAGGAGAAGAATGAAAGAGGGGGCTGCCCCCCTTGCCCTAAACCAATTCTGTTTCAGCCTTGGGGGGGACCCACACTCCCCTTGCTTCCCTCTATTTCCACTAAGGCACATATAGGCCCATTAAGCTCCCGGGGGGTTCCGGTAACCTCCCGGTACTCCGGTAAAATCCCGATTTCACCCGAAACACTTCCGACATCCAAACATAGGCTTCCAATATATCAATCTTCATGTCTCAACCATTTCGAGACTCCTTGTCATGTCCTTGATCACATCCGGGACTCGAAACAACCTTCGGTACATCAAAACATATAAACTCATAATATAACCGTCATCGTAACGTTAAGCGTGCGGACCCTACGGGTTCGAGAACTATGTAGACATGTCCGAGACACGTCTCCGGTCAATAACCAATAGCGGAACCTGGATGCTCATATTGGCTCCCACATATTCTATGAAGATCTTTATCGGTCAAACCGCACAACAACATACACTGTTCCCTTTGTCATCGGTATGTTACTTGCCTGAGATTCGATCGTCGGTATCTCAATACCTAGTTCAATCTCGTTACCGGCAAGTCTCTTTACTCGTTCCGTAATACATTATTCTGCAACTAATTCATTAGTTGCAATGCTTGCAAGGCTTAAGTGATGTGCATTACCGAGAGGGCCCAGAGATACCTCTTCGACAATCGGAGTGACAAATCCTAATCTCGAAATACACCAACCCAACAAGTACCTTTAGAGACACCTGTAGAGCACCTTTATAATCACCCAGTTACGTTGTGACGTTTGGTAGCACACAAAGTGTTCCTCCAATAAACGGGAGTTGCATAATCTCATAGTCATAGGAACACGTATAAGTCATGAAGAAAGCAATAGCAGAATACTAAATGGTCGTGTGCTAAGCTAACGGAATGGGTCATGTCAATCACATCATTCTCCTAATGATGTGACCCCGTTAATCAAATGACAACTCATGTCTATGGTTAGGAAACATAACCATCTTTGATCAACGAGCTAGTCAAGTAGAGGCATACTAGTGACAATCTGTTTGTCTATGCATTCACACATGTATTATGTTTTCGGTTAATACAATTCTAGCTTGAATAATAAACATTTATCATGATATAAGGAAATAAATAATAACTTTATTATTGCCTCTAGGGCATATTTCCTTCACTTGAAGCACTTGGCGAAGCTGTGACACATGAAACACATCGTGAACATTTGAGAAGCTGGGCGGAAGCTCAAGTTGATAGGCGAGGTCGCCTCTTTTGTCAATGATCTTGAAAGGATCCACATATCTCGGGGCAAGCTTCCATTTGATACAGAACCGTTGAGTGTCTTTCATGGGAGAGACGTGGAGATAGGCATGGTCTCCGATCTCGAAAGCCAAGTCACAGTGCTTGCTATCGTAGTAACTCTTCTGGCGCGATTGCGCGGCTTTGAGATTTTCACGGATGACTTTACACATTTCTTCAGCTTCTGTGATCAAGTCATTGCCAAGAAGTTGGTGTTCACCAGTCTCGGACCAATTTAGAGGAGTACGACACTTTCTGCCATAAAGAATTTCGAATGGTGCGTTGCCTGAACTTACTTGGAAGCTGTTGTTGTAGGCGAACTCGGCATATGGGAGGCAATCATCCCTCTTCATACTGAAAGAGATGACACAAGCTCTGAGCATGTCTTCGAGGATTTGATTGACTCTCTCGACTTGGCCACTTGTTTGAGGATGGAAAGATGTGCTGAAGCGAATGTTGGTGCCCATGGCCTTCGCGAAGGAGTCTCGGAACTTGGAAGTGAAAATGCTTCCGAAGTCTGAAGAGATCAATTGCGGAATTCCGTGCAACGAGACAATTCTGGAGGTGTATAGCTCAGCCAACTAAGCTGCCATGATAGATTCTTTGATTGGAAGGAAATGAGCCACTTTTGTAAGCTTGTCAATGACAACGAAGATAGCATCATTCCCACGCTTGGACATGGGGAAGCCAGTGACAAAGTCCATTTCGATATGATCAAACTTCCATTCTGGAATAGCAAGAGGTTGGAGGAGACCAACTGGTCATTGATGTTTTTCTTTCACCCTTCGACCGACATCACATTCATTCACGAATTGAGAAATCTCTCACTTCATTCGAGTCCACCAATACGACTGCTTGAGATCATGGTACATCTTCGAACTTCCATGACAAATGGAAAGAAAGGAATTGTGCACTTTGTTCATTATGACCTTCCTTAGATCATCTTTAGGAACCACAATCTAGTCCTCGAAGAATAAGGTGTCCTTGTCATCAATGCGATAACACTTGTATTTGGGTAAGCCCTAGGCAATACCATGTTTCACCTTCTTCACCATAGTATCAAGGAGTTGTGCCTCACGAATTTGGTCTTCCAAAGTTGGAGTGACTTGAAGGTTGGCAAGAAAACCTTGTGGAACAACATGGAGGTTGAGCTTTCGAAAAGCTTCACAAAGATCGGGTTGGAATGGCTTGAGAATTAAGTTGTTGCAATAAGCCTTTCTGCTCAAAGCATCTACAATCACATTCGCCTTGCCTGGAGTGTATTCAATACTTGGATTGTACTCTTGAATCATTTTGACCCAACGAGTTTGCCGGGGGTTGATGTTGGGTTGAGTGAAGATATATTTGAGGCTCATGTGATCGGTGAAAACGTCCACTTGCCTTCCCAACAAGAGATATCTCCATGTTATTAATGCATGTACAACTACCACCAACTCAAGACCGTGAGTGTGGTAGTTCCATTCATTTGGATCCAACTAATGAGAAGTATAGGCCACAACTTTCTTCTCTTGCATTAACACAGCACCGTTACTGTCGGTGTCAAAACCGGCGGATCTCGGGTAGGGGGTCCTGAACTGTGCGTCTAGGATTGATGGTAGCACGAGGTAGGGGACACGATGTTTACCCAGGTTCGGGCCCTCTTGATGGAGGTAATACCCTACGTCCTGCATGATTGATATTGATGATATGAGTGTTACAAGAGTTGATCTACCACGAGATCGTAGAGGCTAAAACCCTAGAAGCTAGCCTATGGTATGATTGTTGTATATCTCCATCGACTAGCCTGGCCTCAGTTTATATAATCCACCAGAGGCCAAGGATAACAAGAGTCCTAGCCGAATACGCCGGTGGGGTGGAGTCCTTGTCTTGATTGCCAAGTCTTGTGGAATCTTCCTTGTATGCGGCAGCTGTCTGAACTAGCCCATGAGTATGCGGCCATGGGGGTCCTCGGCCCAATCCAACTGATCGGGAGACGATGTGATGAGTACCCCTAGTCCAGGACACCGTCAGTAGCCCCCCGAACTGGTCTTCAAGTTAGGGACGCTCCTTGATTCTTTTGAACTGTTCTTCATCTTTGGTTGACGGTCTTGAAAACTGGTTCAACAAATCTTCTCATCTTCGATCTTGAGGATCGCCAAAATGCATCTGGCGAGTTTACACGTCGGGTATCCGAGGAGCCCCTTTAAGTTTCCGGCCTTTATCAATGCCTTGTTATTTTTATTCCACACCTCGGGTTTGAAGTTGTCCCCGGGAGGCAGTGTCCTCTTGCGTCCGAGCTCTAATGCCGGACTGCATTCGAGGTATCTTTTGCGGCCGAGCACCAATGCCGGAACGCTTCCGAGCTCCAACGCCGGAATGTATCCAAGCTCCAACGCCGGAATGTATCCGAGCTCCAACGCCGGACTATGTCCAAGCTCCAACGCCGGACTATATCCTAGCTCCAACGCCGGACAGTGTCCCAGCTCCAACGCCGGACTATATCCGAGGTGTCATATCACCTTGATTCAAAAAAGTTGAAGGAGTTTAGCCGAGCTTAATGCCGGAAATGCCCTCTATGGAGCCAGCCACTAGCGCCCGAGCTTTATGCCGGACTGCTTCCGAGGTGGTGCACCACCCCGACTGTGGGCCGATTTTTTGTCAATATTTTTTATTATTGCAATTTATACTCTGCCGAGATATATGGACAGTAGCCCTCAAGCTGTGTATCGGTTTAAAATCCGAGAAGCACCTGAAGGATGACGTAAGACCGCTGATCCGAGTAGCCGCTAAGACTCGGGTTGATATGTAAAATCAGCCTGAGGATCAAGTCCGAGATCGGCAGGATACTTCGGGACACAAAAAGCGGCGTGCTCAGTCCTCGAGACTCAGGTTGGGTGCGGCCGACCAACATGAGGATCAAAATCTCCTCGGAAACTGTATTGCACTTAAATTTTTCTGCATTGGATAGGCAATGCAGTAGCCCCCGAGACACTGGTCAGGTGGCAACACCAGATCAGGGGATCGATGTGCCCCTTTAATATTTGTAAATAATAAGCCCAAAGCCCAGTAGCCCCCGAGCCTTAATGCGGGCACGGGTGGCCGAATTAAGGATCAATATCCATAGTAAAATCACAAATTACGTGTAATGACTCTATGTATCCAAGTACTTTACATCATTAATGCTCGGATCCGCATTGTACAAAACTTTGTTGACCGACCATCGGCTTCCACCTCCTCAGCCAGTAGCCGAGGAGTGTTTGTCCTACTTTATAAAGCCTTTATGAGGGCAAAGATTTACGACAAACAAGGCAATCTGTCCATACGGTTTTATAAACAAAGGTACGCAGAGAGATATGTTATATTACGGTTTAACATAAGAAATGTCTTCCAAAGAAAATAGTCCCGCTATCGGTTTATTTCTTTGGGTTGTCATGCAAAGCATGATCATGAAACCTCAACTCTAATGTAAGAGAAAAATATCGAGGATTTAGTTTGGGAGGCTAGTTAATAGCCCCCGGTAGTGTTCGGCGACAGTCGAGGTCAAGCCGTAAAAACTTCGGCCATTGTTATGAGTGGCCCGTCATTTAACATAGTCATCGGATCGCTGACCACTTTACGCTTATTGTGACAGTCAGTTTTCGGCTTTCTCCACTAAGGTGCTTAACTGTGTGAGCTGGAAGCACAATCGCAGTGGTTCTCCCTTTGCACGCCTAGCCGAACAAAGCGGAACGTAGGAAGCAAGTGCAGGAGCCGGGCAACCCAACTATTGACCGAAGACACAATTCGAAACCGATGCATATATAGCAATATCCGAGAATATTTTTGCCGAATCTATAAAGGTTTCCGACATTGCACTGCGAGACTTGTGCTAAAAACACACAAATAGTTTAAAAGTGCCATAAGCTTGGAAAACCAAAAAACGTCAGTAAAAACTTGACGTCCGGACAAGATCAAGTGTTCGGTGCCAGTCCGAAAATTGGTCTTAGAAAAAGAAGAGTGCTTCTGTCGTGCTTTAACATTACACATCCGATCTCAAGACTTCAAGCGGGTCAGCCTACGGCAGCAGCCTCCTATCCCAAAGGCGGAGTGCTTCTCGTTAGACCAGTTTAGCAAACTAAACTCGAGCGGTCACTAGAGAGAAAATGGGTTATCTGGCTATTGACCACACACTCACATCGAAAAAGGAGCGATAGAAAAAGACTTTGCAACGACCAAGAAGAAAACACATTTACTATAAAATAGCTCATATAAATTTTAAGAGCCCACAAGTGACTTGGGTAAAAGATTTTTTGTATAATGATTGTATGTACCGAAGTACTTATATCATATCTTTGTTCAACCGAACTTTAAACGTGTCTTAACCGACCGTCGACTTCTCCCTCTTCGGTCAAGGACCGAAAAGTGTTATGTACTCCACCTGTCGAGAATATCGATAGTGTTTCCGATAACCAGGCAACCGGGCCATAAGGCTGTAACAGACAAAGAGCGCTCAGGGAACTTATGCTATATTGTAACACCCCAGATATAACTTTCCCAGTTTGTACTCCAACTCTTGTCGTTTCCAGCGTTAAGTTATATTTATTTCTCGGGTTCGGGTCCTTGGCTCCGTGTGTTGTTTTCATTTTCTTGCATCTCATATCATGTCATCATGTGGATTGCATTTGCATACGTGTTCATCTCATGCATCCCAGCATTTTCCCCGTTGTCTGTTTTGCATTCCGGCGCTTCGTTCTCCTCCGGTGGTCATTTCTAGCTTTCTTTCGTGTGTGGGGATTGAACATTTCCGGATTGGACCGAGACTTGCCAAGCGGCCTTGGTTTACTACCAGTAGACCGCCTATCAAGTTTCGTACCATTTGGACTTCGTTTGATACTCCAACGGTTAACCAAGGGACCGAAAAGGCCTCGTGTGTGTTGCAGCCCAACACCCCTCCAATTTGGCCCAAAACCCACCAATCTTTGCTCCATCATCTAGAGCGTTCGATCACGATCGCATGGCCGAAAACCGCACCTCATTTGGACTCTCCTAGCTCCACTTATGCCTATAAATACACCCCCTCCAAATTCGGATCTCGCGCCGCCGGACATTTTTCCCACCGACGGACACGTCCGGGCCGCCTGTCCGCCGCCACGTGTCGCGCCGGGGTTCGCCCGCGCCCCCGGTCCACATCGTCG
>NC_057794.1:48517708-48600677 GCF_018294505.1 Triticum aestivum | reverse complement strand
TGTCTTCTTCCCTGCGCGCCGCCCACCGGCCGCCGCGCCACCGCGGATCCACGCCGCGCCGCCCTTCTTCCTCGTCGTCGGCGGACGCCACCGCCGCCGCCCGAAGCTCGCCGCGAGCCACCGCTCCACCCCGAGCCGCAGGCCGCTCCGCCGCCTCCCTCCACGGCGAGCACCGGCGCCGCCCAGCCTCTTCCTCACCGGCCCCAGCCTCTCCACCTCCAACTCCGTCCGGCCAACCTCGAAGAACGCGTCCGATGAACAGCGCAGCCCCGATCTGGATCTAGATCTGAGCATCTCGGTTGACTTTTTCTCCTCCAAACCCTAATTTTCGAGCATACTTTGACCTGCCATATCTCCGCATCTGTAGCTCCGTTTTGGACATATAGTATATCAAAATGTTCGCCTCGACGAGTACATCATTTCACTCCATTGCATCATTTTCATTTGAGTTCATCTTGATGCCCGAAATGCTATTAGAAGGAGGCTTCTTGAGATAATTGTCAGATCTACTAGTTCATCTTAGGCTTTTGTCATTTTTTTGCCATGATTGTTGTGTGCATGATATGCCTGTGAGTCCTTCATATGTTTTGTTAAGCATCTTGTTATCTTTCCAGAGGTGCAACCCATGCATTTTTAGGATGTGTGTGGTGACTTGTGCAAGCTTGCAAAGTGAGGCACCCGGTAAATCTGTTTTCAGGGACTTGGTGGTTTTCACTAAGTCTGGGATTATTTAGTTCATGATGCCATATGTTCTTGTTGTTTCCTATTGATCCGTGCCTCTTTTGAGGATGATCAGTAAAGGAGTTTTGTTAATCTTGTTATGCTCTATCCATCCATGTCTTTACTTGCAATTATGGAGCATCCTAGCTCCGAACTAGAGTCCCGTGCAGCGCCCCCTCGGGGAAACTCGAGGTTTGGTTTTAGTTGTATGGAGAGCTCATCTGAGTGTGCCCTGAGAACGAGATATGTGCAGCTCCTATCGGGATTTGTCGGCACATTCGGGCGGTGTTGCTGGTCTTGTTTTAACCTGTCGAAATGTCTTGTTGTACTTGGATACCGAGTCTGATCGGTGTGTCTTGGGTGGAGGTCTATTCCTTCGTTGACCGTGAGAGCTTTTCATGTGCTAAGTTGGGACTCCCCTGCAGGGATTGAACTTTCGAAAGCCGTGCCTTTATGGGCAGATGGGAATTTTTTAATGTCCGGTTGTAGATTACTTGAACATAAACTTAATTAAAATGAATCAACCGTGTGTGTTACCGTGATGGCCCCTTCTCGGCGGAGTCCGGGAAGTGGACACGGTGTTGGAGTAATGCTTGCGTAGGTTGTTCCTTTAGATTCTCGCTCGCGCTTTGCCTCCTCTTCTCGCTCTCTTTTGCGTATAAGTTAGCCACCATATATGCTAGTCGCTTGCTGCAGCTCCACATATATTTGCCTATCCTTCCTATAAGCTTAAATAGTCTTGATCGCGAGGGTGCGAGATTGCTGAGTCCCTGTGGCTCACAGATAATATAACTCCAGATGCAGGTCCAGGTGTTTCCGCTCCAGGTGACGAGTACGAGATGAAGTGGGAGTTCGACGAGGACTCTCAGCGTTACTATGTGTCTTTTCCTGATGATCAGTAGTGGTGCCTAGTTGGGGTTCGATCGGGCCGTGTCGCATGTTGGGTTTTCTTCTATTTTGGCGCCGTAGTCGGGCCATGAGTGTTTGGATGATGTATGTTATTTATGTACTTTGATGTGACGTGGCGAGTGTAAGCCAACTATGTATCTCCCCTTTTATTCTATATATTACATGGGATGTTGTGATGATTGCCTAACTTGCGACATTGCTTTCAATGCGGTTATGTCTCTAAGTCGTGCCTCGACACGTGGGAGCTATAGCCGCATCGAGGGTGTTACAAGTTGGTAATCAGAGCCTTCCCTGACCTTAGGAGCCCCATTGCTTGATCGTTTTTAGCAGCCGAGTTGTGTCTAGAAAAATGTTTTGAGTCATTTAGGAATTATATATCGGAGAGCTTAGGAATTCTTTTTACTTCCCAGTCTCCTAATCGCTCTGGTAAGGCATCCTGACGTATAGTTTTGACTCTTCTCATCTCAAATTTCACTAAAAAAAATTTAGGATCATGCGAGTATCTTGGAATCGTCCGATGGCTTATGATGAGAGTACTGTCTTGGTGCCTCCTGTCAGGGGTTTAGTGGAATTGTCCCGGGGATTTGAGCTCTGAGGTGTTGTCATCATAATTTTATCGTTGCAATTCTGGAATACTTGAGATATGTTCGCCGACATCGAAAATCTCTTTTATGCAGTTCGTTGGTGAGATAACCTCGATGCCACCCAGTACTGGGGCGGGAGTTCGGGAATATCGCCATAACATATATAACAGATGCTTTTCGAAGGTTGAGGTAGATGGTTTCCGAAGGTTTCTTGGTTATGTGTTGAAGGATGGATACAGCTGGATGTAGGAATTGCTAGTTTGGGTGAGATATTATGCTTCCCCTATATCCCCAACACCTGATTGCATAACCGGAAAGTTTCGGGAGTTTCATAGGTGGGAATTCTTGTAGCTCTAGTTCTTCTTCCATGGATATTGGTTTGAGATTGGGATTTCTTACCGATTATTTGTTCTTGAGCCGTACCTTGTTGATTTACTTCTTCTACCTTCATTCTACATGGCTTCACAATTTAGGGATATGTGACCACTTCAAGAGAAATGCATTTGTTCATTTTGTGCGGATGTGAAGACTTTATGTTGCAATTTTCGTTCCGTTGGTTTCAGCTTCATTTTTCTCTCTATGTGCTAACGGTGGTCAACCTCTTCAGGATGGCTCCCTCTAAGAGCACTAGTCAGAACCAGAATCAAGATCCGCCACCACCTCCACCTCCACCGGAGGCATGGCAAGCTGTGATGGCCGCAACCAATGCAAACACACAGTTGATCATGCAAATCCTCCAAGAGCACAATCAAGGCAGACAAGGGAATCAAGGCAACAATCAGAACCACTTTGCTACACTGAACCAGTTCCTTGCTAATGGTCCAAAGACGTTCAACAATTGTGTTAAGGCTTCCGATGCTGACGATTGGCTTGTGGATCTGGGCAAGAATTTTGAATGCAGCAACGTCAGGCCTGAAGATTTCGTCAAGTTCGCTTCCTTCCAACTCAAAGATCAGGCTGCAGAATGGTTCCAGCAGTACAAGGATTCCAGAGGTGGACGTCTGATCACTTGGGATGATTTCCGTCAAGATTTCCAAGCTCATCACATCCCTCAAAGTGTGGTTGAGAGTAAGCGTCAGGAATTTCGCAATCTGAAGGAAGGCTCTTTGTCTGTCTATGACTACAACAAGTTGTTCCAGAAGCTCGCTCGCTTTGCCAAGCAGGACGTACCTGATGAGAAGAGCATGATATACCAGTTCAGGGGTGGTCTCCGAGAAGAAATTCAGCTCGCTCTTGTCCTCTTTGAGCCGTTGAGATACGATGAGTTCTACAACATGGCACTGAAAGCAAGAGGCTGCTCAGTTGAGGTGTGATGCTTCCAGGAAGCGAGTCAGAGATGCTACTCCTTCTTCCTCTACTCAAGTGGCCAAGCAGCAGAAGTATTGGCTTCCTCCTCCTCCGTTCCGTCAAACGTATCAGCATAAGAGCAATGGTGGCAGTGGTTCCTCCCACCCACCCAACCCTGGCTTTCAGAACAAGTCTTCGTCTCAACCTCCAAGACCGAGTGCTCCGTACCACCGTTCGATTTCTGCGGTCACGTGCAACAAGTGCCAAGAAAAGGGTCACTATGCCAAAAAGTGTTTCAACCAGAGGCGTCTTCCTCCTCCTCCTCCTGTCAGATCGGCAAGTACAGCAGTGGTCAAGCATAACCCCAAGCATGCCAAGGTCAATATGGTGAATGCAGCTCAGGCAGAGGATTCATCAGATGTCATCATGGGTAACCTTCCTGTTAATGACATTCCTGCAAAAGTTCTTTTTGACACTGGTTCATCGCGTTGTTTCATTTCTAAACCTTTTGCATCAAAGTATGAGTGCGATTATCAGCATCTGCAAAATTCCTTGCAAATCGTGTCACCGGGCAAGCAAATGATAGCTAATTTCTGTGTTCCAGATGTTACTATCACTTTGGGTGACTACAAGTTTCTAGCTTCTCCTATTGTTCTGGGCGACTCGGATATTGATCTTATTCTCGGAATGGATTGGCTTTCTAAGCACATGGCAGATCTTGATTGTGCAGCCAGGCAGATTCAATTGACTCATTCGTCTGAGGATGTAATTCTCTTTGCCGCTCATGATGATACCATCCGTCTGTTTTCTCTCAATGAGAAGGGTGAACTGGATGCTATCTCGCAAATTCCAGTCATTTGCGAATATCAAGATGTCTTAAAAGAAGAGCTCCCAGGAATGCCTCCGCACCGGCCAGTTGAATTTGTTATTGATCTTGAGCCCGACACGGAACCTGTGTGCAAACGTCCTTACAAGCTCGGACCTGAAGAGTTGAAGGAGCTGAAGAAACAACTCGATGAGCAAGAAAGAATGGGTCTCATACGGCCTAGTTCTTCTCCGTGGGGTTGTGGTGTTCTTTTTGTGATGAAGAAGGATGGATCGGACCGACTTTGTGTTGATTATTGTCCATTGAACAAGAAGACCATCAAGAAAAAATACCCACTTCCCAACATCAATGAGCTGTTCAAACAACTCAAAGGTGCTCAAGTATTCTCCAAGCTTGATCTCCGTATGGGTTATCATCAGATTCGTATCCGTGAGCAAGATATTCCCAAGACGGCTTTCAGGACAAGTTTTGGTTCATATGAATATACTGTCTTGTCTTTTGGTCTCGTCAACGCTCCTCCGACGTTAATGCGCATGATGAACTTCATCTTCAACGCCTACACCAATGACTTCGTTTTGGTCTATCTCAACGACATTCTGGTTTTCTCCAAGAACAAGGAAGATCATGCCAAGCATTTGCGTTTGGTGCTTGATAAGCTCAGGGAACATCAATTCTACGCCAAGTTCTCCAAGTGTGAATTTTGCTCGATGAGGTTCTTTATCTTGGTCATATCATCTCTGCCAAGGGCATTGCCGTGAATCCTGAGAAGGTGTCTGCAATTGTGAATTGGGAACCTCCTCAGAACGTGAAGCAACTCCGCGGTTTCGTCGGTCTCGCAAGCTATTGCCGAAGATTCGTTGAAAACTTTTCTAATATCGCGAAGCCCCTCTCAAATCTTCTTCAGAAGCACGTCAAGTACGTGTGGTCTCAGGAGTGTGATATTGCTTTCAACACTTTGAAAGAGAAGTTGATCATTGCTCCAGTCTTGACTCCGCCTGATGAATCCAAACCGTACGAGGTCTTTTGTGATGCCTCTCTCCAAGGTCTTGGCGCAGTTTTGATGCAAGAGAAGAAAGTTGTTTCTTATACCTCTCGCCAGCTGAAGCCTAATGAGAAGAACTACCCCACTCATGATCTTGAGTTGGCGGCAGTTGTGCATGCTCTGTTGACTTGGAGACATCTTCTATTGGGAAGAAAAGTGGATATTTTCACTGATCACAAGAGTCTCAAGTACATCTTCACTCCGCCTAATCTCAACCTCAGGCAAACTCGATGGGTCGAAATGATTCAAGAGTATAATCCGAGTATCGAGTATACTCCAGGCAAGGCCAATGTGATCACTGACGCTTTGAGCAGAAAAGCGTATTGCAACAGTCTGATTCTTAAGCCTTATCAACGCGAGCTTTGTGAAGCTTTCCGCAAACTGAACCTGCAAGTTGTTCCTCAAGGTTTCCTCGCCAACCTTCAAGTCTCTCCCACCTTAGAAGACCAGATTCGCCAAGCCCAGCTTCTTGATGCTATGGTGAAAAAGGTGAAGATCGGGATCGCAAAGAGTCAGTCCAAGTACAAGTGCTACCGCCTTGATGACAAGGACACTCTCTTCTTCGAGGATCGAATTGTTGTACCCAAAGGTGACCTCCGTAAAGTGATCATGAATGAGGCTCACAATTCTCTCCTCTCCATCCACCCTGGGAGTACGAAGATGTATCAGGACCTCAAGCAAGCTTATTGGTGGACTCGAATGACGCGCGAGATCGCTCAATTCATGAATGAATGTGATGTCTGCAGAAGAGTGAAGGCAGAACACCAAAGGCCAGCAGGTCTCCTCCAACCTCTTGCCATTCCAGAATGGAAGTTTGATCACGTTGAAATGGACTTCGTGACTGGGTTTCCAAATTCTAAGCGTGGCAATGATGCTATATTCGTTGTCATCGACAAGCTCACCAAAGTGGCTCACTTTCTGCCTATCAAAGAGTCGATCACTGCAGCTTAATTGGCGGAACTCTATACCTCTCGAATTGTCTCCCTGCACGGTATTCCACAAGTGATATCTTCAGACCGTGGCAGCATCTTACCTCCAAGTTTTGGGATTCTTTTCAGAAGGCCATGGGCACCAACATCCGCTTTAGCACTGCTTTCCATCCTCAAACAAGCGGTCAAGTCGAGCGTGTCAACCACATTCTTGAAGATATGCTCAGGGCTTGTGTGATCTCCTTCAGCATGAAGTGGGAGGATTGTCTTCCTTATGCTGAATTCTCATACAACAACAGTTTTCAAGCAAGTTCGGGAAAGGCCCCATTTGAAATTCTGTATGGCAGGAAGTGCCGTACCCCTCTCAACTGGTCTGAACCGGTGAGCGTCAGCTGCTGGGTAATGACTTCATCACAGAGGCAGAAGAAATGTGCAAAGTCATTCGTGATAACCTCAAAGCAGCCCAATCCCGCCAGAAGAGCTACTATGATAGTAAGCATCGTGATTTGGCTTTCGAGATCGGAGATCATGTTTACCTCCGCGTCTCTCCTATGAAGGGTACTCGTCGCTTCGGTATCAAAGGGAAGCTTGCCCCTAGATATGTGGGACCATTCAACATTGTCAGCAAGAGAGGCGACCTCGCCTATCAACTCGAGCTTCCTTCAAACTTTGCAAATGTTCATGATGTGTTCCATGTCTCTCAGCTTCGAAAGTGCTTCAAGACTCCTGACCGCATAGTCAACTTTGAGGACATTGATCTCCAAGAAGATCTCTCCTATCATGAGCACCCAGTTGCCATTCTTGAAGAGACTGAACGCAAGACTCGCAACAAGTCAATCAAATTCCTCAAAGTCAAGTGGTCACACCATTCCAACCGTGAAGCTACCTGGGAACGCGAGGATCACCCCCGTTCTGAGTACCCGGCGTTCTTTCAGTCCTAGATGTCGGGACAAGATCCTTTTGTAGTGGTGGAGTGTTGTAACGCCCCAGATATAACTTTCCCAATTTGTACTCCAACTCTTGCCGTTTCCGGCGTTAAGTTATATTTATTTCTCGGGTTCAGGTCTTTGGCTCCATGTGTTGTTTTCGTTTTCTTGCATCTCATATCATGTCATCATGTGCATTGCATTTGCATACGTGTTCATCTCATGCATCCGAGCATTTTCCCCGTTGTCCGTTTTGCATTCCGGCGCTTCGTTCTCCTCCGGTGGTCATTTCTAGCTTTCTTTTGTGTGTGGGGATTGAACATTTCCGGATTGGACCGAGACTTGCCAAGTGGCCTTGGTTTACTACCGTAGACCGCCTGTCAAGTTTCGTACCATTTGGACTTCGTTTGATACTCCAACGGTTAACCAAGGGACCGAAAAGGCCTCGTGTGTGTTGCAGCCCAACACCCCTCCAATTTGGCCCAAAACCCACCAATCTTTGCTCCATCATCTAGAGTGTTCGATCACGATCGCGCGGCCGAAAACTGCACCTCGTTTGGACTCTCCTAGCTCCACTTATGCCTATAAATACACCCCCTCCAAATTCGGATCTCTCCCTTCCCCCGAAACCCTAAAAATCCCACCGCGCGCCGCCGGACATTTTTCCCGCCGACGGACACGTCCGGGCCGCCTGTCCGCCGCCACGTGTCGCGCCGGGGTTCGCCCACGCCCCCGGTCCACATCGCCGCGCCCACCGGCCCGCAGGCCCACGCGGGGCCCTCCCCAGCCCATGTCTGCGCCGCCGCCCCGCCTTCGTCTTCTTCCCCGTGCACCGCCCACCGGCCGCCGCGTCACCGCGGATCCACACCGCGCCGCCCTTCTTCCTCATCGTCGGCGGACGCCACCGCCGCCGCCCGAAGCTCGCCGCGAGCCACCGCTCCTCCCCGAGCCGCAGGCCGCTCCGCCACCTCCCTCCACGGCGAGCACCGGCGCCGCCCGGCCTCTTCCTCACCGGCCCCGGCCTCTCCACCTCCAACTCCGGCCGGCCAACCTCGAAGAACGCGCCCGATGAGCAGTGCAGCCCCGATCTGGATCTAGATCTGAGCATATCGGTTGACTTTTTCTCCTCCAAACCCTAATTTTGAGCATACTTTGACCTGCCATATCTCCGCATCCGTAGCTCCGTTTTGGACATATTTTATATCAAAATGTTCGCCTCGACGAGTACATCATTTCATTCCATTGCATCATTTTCATTTGAGTTCATCTTGATGCCCGAAATTCTTTTAGAAGGAGGCTTCGTGAGATAATTGTCAGATCTGCTAGTTCATCTTAGGCTTTTGTCATTTTTTTGCCATGATTGTTGTGTGCATGATATGCCTGTGAGTCCTTCATATGTTTTGTTAAGCATCTTGTTATCTTTCCAGAGGTGCAACCCATGCATTTTTAGGATGTGTGTGGTGACTTGTGCAAGCTTGCAAAGTGAGGCACCCGGTAAATCTGTTTTCAGGGACTTGTTTTCACACAGTCTGGGATTATTTAGTTCATGATGCCATATGTTCTTGTTGTTTCCTAGTGATCCGTGCCTCTTTTGAGGATGATCAGTAAAGGAGTTTTGTTAATCTTGTTATGATCTATCCATCCATGTCTTTACTTGCAATTATGGAGCACCATAACTTGAGTCAATCGAGCTCTACTTTTGCTTCGTTGTGAATCTGGGCAGATCGTCAACTCGTTTGCGATTTTGCCGATGCTATTGTAATTGATCCATGCATGCTATGCCATTGTTCTTGCCATGTCTAGTTAGCATTTTGTGCCTTCTTAATGGATGTATGCTTGACTTTCCATGACTTGCACCGTAGTGAGTGCATCGAGCTCGTTTACATGCCTGCGCGAGTTATATTTCAGCATGTCTCAGTTTTCACTAAGTCTGAAAACTGATTGTGTTTTGGCTATGTTCGTGTGCTTGTTAGTATATTTTGTGAACCCTTTTGGCCCCAGGTCACTTTGGGTCTTTTGTTAAGCTTGTTGAGTAGCTCCATGCCATGTTCTTATTTATCTTAATCAGGCCATGTTTCATGTTGTTTTGCTGCTCCGAAGAGGGCTTCATGATCTGAAATTTCAGACAAGTGTTAATTTCACTAAGTCTGGAATCTTTTTTGCATTTGCGTTTTTGCCATGCTTGTTTGAACCTCATAATGGATGAATTGGTCGTGGCTCAGTGCTAGTCTTTTGTTAAGCATCTTGAATGCTTCCCTGCCATGTATTTTTTTTCATGTTTGATTGTTGTAGCATGTTCATCTCATTAAATTTAGATGCCTACTTGCTGTAAATCGCAGACCGGTGTCATTCTTAAATCGCTTGCCATTTCCAAACCGTAACTCCGATTCCGGCGTTCTTTATATCGTTTTCAAGAGATTTCATCCCATCTTTCCAGTGGCACACATGGTTTTCCAAGTTGAGGCCAGGTTCATGAATTTCCTGTTATATCTTGTATTTTGCATCCCGCATCGCATCCCGCATAGCATACCACCTTTGCATCTTATTGTTTGAGTTTGCACGTGGTTGATTGTATCCTTGTTGCTTGTTTGTCTTGTTTGGGTAGAGCTGGGAGACAAGTTCGCTAACGAGGAGCCCGTTGAGTTTGCTTTTGAGGATCCAGTCAACTCTGACAGCTTTGCAGGCAAGATGATCATACCATCGAAATCACTACTATCTTTGCTATGCTAGTTTGCTCGCTCTTGCTATGCCAATGCTACGATGCCTACCTTTTGCTTGTCAGCCTCCCAATTTCCATGTTGAACCTCTAACCCACCTTGTCCTAGCAAACCGTTGATTGGCTATGTTACCACTTGCTCAGCCCCTCTTATAGCGTTGCTAGTTGCAGGTGAAGATTGGAGCCGTTCCTTGTTGGAACATTTATTTACTTGTTGGGATATCATTATATTGCTATGTTATCTTAATGCATCTATATACTTGGTAAAGGGTGGAAGGCTCGGCCTCTCGCCTAGTGTTTTGTTCCACGCTTGCCGCCCTAGTTTCCGTCATATCGGTGTTATGTTCCCGGATCTTGCGTCCCTCACGCGGTTGGGCTATAATGGGAACCCCTTGATAGTTCGCCTTGATTAAAGCTTTTCCAGCAATGCCCAACATTGGTTTTACCATTTGCCACCTAGCCTCTTTTTCCCTTGGGTTTCCGGAGCCCGAGGGTCATCTTTATTTTAGCCCCCCACGGGCGAGTGCTCCTCTGAGTGTTGGTTCGAACTAGAGTCCCGTGCAGCGCCCCCTCGGGGAAACTCGAGGTTTGGTTTTAGTTGTATGGAGAGCTCATCTGAGTGTGCCCTGAGAATGAGATATGTGCAGCTCCTATCGGGATTTGTTGGCACATTCGGGCGGTGTTGCTGGTCTTGTTTTAACCTGTCGAAATGTCTTGTTGTACCGAGATACCGAGTCTGATCGGTGTGTCTTGGGTGGAGGTCTATTCCTTCGTTGACCGTGAGAGCTTGTCATGGGCTAAGTTGGGATTCCCCTACAGGGATTGAACTTTTGAAAGCCGTGCCCGTGGTTATGGGCAGATGGGAATTTGTTAATGTCCGGTTTTAGATTACTTGAACATAAACTTAATTAAAATGAATCAACCGTGTGTGTTACCGTGATGGCCCCTTCTCGGAGGAGTCCGGGAAGTGGACACGGTGTTGGAGTAATGCTTGCGCAGGTTGTTCCTTTAGATTCTCGCTCGCGCTTTGCCTCCTCTTCTCGCTCTCTTTTGCGTATAAGTTAGCCACCATATATGCTAGTCGCTTGCTGCAGCTCCACATATATTTGCCTATCCTTCCTATAAGCTTAAATAGTCTTGATCGCGAGGGTGCGAGATTGCTGAGTCCCTGTGGCTCACAGATAATATAACTCCAGATGCAGGTCCAGGTGTTTCCGCTCCAGGTGACGAGTACGAGATGAAGTGGGAGTTCGACGAGGACTCTCAGCGTTACTATGTGTCTTTTCCTGATGATCAGTAGTGGTGCCTAGTTGGGGTTCGATCGGGCCGTGTCGCACGTTGGGTTTTCTTCTATTTTTGCGTCGTAGTCGGGCCATGAGTGTTTGGATGATGTATGTTATTTATGTACTTTGATGTGACGTGGCGAGTGTAAGCCAACTATGTATCTCCCCTTTTATTCTATATATTACATGGGATGTTGTGATGATTGCCTAACTTGCGACATTGCTTTCAATGCGGTTATGTCTCTAAGTCGTTACATATATTCCAAACGAAGTGTAAGAAGCATCTTCGAAGAAAATAGTACCCCCACCGATACCTTTCTTCGGTGCTCATTATTACTATGAGACTTGTGCAATAGATTTTTTGTACTCATGACTTCCGTTGTGTGCCGACCATGATTGAAAACAATAAGAGCGCGCTTTCGGCTTCACCCAGTCTGAGGTCAGAGCTCGGAGGACCCAGTCGTGACAATCGCAGAGGTGCTCCCTTTACTCCCTAGCCGAACAATCGGGAACGTAGGGGTAAGCACATGAGCCAAGCAACCCAGCTTGCAAATCACTTAAGTCAATATGGTGCATATTGTGGCGTAATACACGAACATGGAACGAAGCCGTACAAGTATAATCATATGCAAGAGGAAAAGCTTCATAAAGGAAGCCCCCAAATAAACGGGGTATTTGAATATGTGTGTCACAAACAAAGTTTGGACAAGGAAATTTTTTACAAGCAACTTTTTCCCAAAAAAGTATAATGCTTGGTCGAACCGAACACAAGTTAAAAATTAAAACTTTGAGCATGAAAGCGACTTAGCTGGTTAATGTGTTTGGCATTGATGAAGCGGTCCGAGCTTGATGCGGGACAAGGTTCCATCCCCCAAGCCAGTCCCGAGGTGGCGGAGTGGAGAGCTCGACATGCCGAAGTGGTGACATAGCACGGTCAATGCAGACTGGCAGAGTGATGCCGAAGTCCCCGGATCATTTTCATGTGCACAAAAAGTAGTGCAAACCGGAGATAATAGTAATAATAAAAATTAAAAAAATCGTTGCATAATAAATAATTTATGCGAAGTGAGTAATAAAAGAAATATGGCCTGGCGCCGAAGTCAATGTCGATGCAGGGCGTCGGCGTGATGCGGTAAAGGCGTGGCAAAGCCTGAATTGACAGGTCGGTCCGAGTTCCGGATGTGGCGTTCGCCGGACTATGTACAGAAACTGACCGAACCACCACGCGACCGAGTCGTTAATGCAGCCATCATTTGATAGACCTGTGTACAGTTGATGGACAAATCAGAGTAATAATTCTTTGGGAAAAATAAACCCAAACAAGCAAAAAATACTAGGATTAATAGCACCTGGTTTATTTGTTGTAGCAATCCGAATAAAGGTGATTCCCAAAATTGGGACTCGATCGCGCACCCATTGCCTGAATGGCGAGAAAGCGACGGTATGGAGTTGCTGGCAAAGGTTGGCTCGCCGAGGCAAAGCCCTCGGTCCAGCTAACATGACGGAGCTGGTCGACTAGTGACGCCGAAGTCTCCGGAGTAGGTTGATGAAGAGATGGTGAAGCCCCCGGTCCAGCCGAGATGTCGAAGCCTCGATGTCAGCCGATGAGTCGAAGTAGGTCGGCGTGATGGACACCAGCTTGAAGAAGCAATAGTGCGGCCCTGCCGATGCAGGTCGTGACATGGTCGATGCCGGCCTGATGAAGTGACCGTGCGGCGATGCCGGTATGCCCGCTCCGTGTAATCCGTGGGGCGGCGATGTTGGTGATGATTTATCCTTCGCGATGCCGAACTCTTGTTCGGCTTGCCGAGATGATGATCGAAGGAATTGAGCTCGGCTCAATAAAGCGGCGACGTGTGTAGCGCAGGTCGGCAGCCATGGAGCAATACCACCGGACTGGTTTGACACCAGCGTGATGGTGAAGATTACCTCGAAGGAGGCTTAAAATTTTATGGGTACGTGTTTAAAAACAATGCACAATACCATAGAAGAAAATTCCTTAAAAATGGTTGTCCAATATTACGTTCATAAAGAAATATGAATTCGGGTCGGATCCGTATTCGCGCAGAAAATAGATCCGAAAATTGGTCCACTCATCGGAAGTTTCCCGGAGTTTGAACCATTGGATCGAGCTGAAATTTGGAGGGTTGGTAGACATGGGATTTCCGCAGTAGATGAACGGTTGGATCTTCCAAAGGACCTCCGAGCTAGTATCTGGAGACCATGCCCTACACTCGTCCAGATTCCCGTCCAGATTTGACAGGGCTCCGGTATATCGTAGATTGTCGGAGATTCCTTCATCGGAACTCGACGAAATTTTCCAGGGTTGTTGTAGACTCAATTCCACACAATTCCACCAAAGGATCGTCGAAGCGATGCTCTAAGAGGTGGTGGCAGCGGATAAAAGTTTGCTGTTCAGAAAAACAGCACGGTCGCCTGAGGGCAATGTTGACGTTGAGCCCCCGAGCTCCATGGACGATTCCTTCATAATCTTGATAGAGATCGGAGTTGATGTTGATGAAGGCCCTCGTCCGAACATGACGATCGGAGATGGAGCATGGTCCGCGGTCGAGCCAAGGTGACCAGTCGAGCCGGTGACGAGGATGCCAGCATCGCAGTTGACCTGCAGACGAGCCATGGATCCTTTTGCCGATCACACAGCGGAACTCTCATTGAAAGCACCAATGTCGGTGTCAAAACCGACGAATCTCGGGTAGGGGGTCCCGAACTATATGTCTAGGATCGATGGTAACAGGAGGCAGGGGACACGATGTTTACCCAGGTTCGGTCCCTCTTGATGGAGGTAATACCCTACGTTTTGCTTGATTGATATTGATGATATGAGTGTTACAAGAGTTTATCTACCATGAGATCGTAGAGGCTAAAACCCTAGAAGCTAGCCTATGGTATGATTGTTGTATATCTCTGTCGACTAGCCTGTCCTCGGTTTATATAATGCACCAGAGGCCAAGGATAACAAGAGTCCTAGCCGAATACGCCGGTGGGGTGTTGTCCTTGTCTTGATTGCCAAGTCTTGTGGAATCTTCCTTGTATGCGGCAGCTGTCCGAACTGGCCCATGAGTATGCGGCCATGGGGGTCCTCGGCCAAATCCAACTGATCGGGAGATGATGTGATGAGTACCCCCTAGTCCAGGACACCGTCAGTGACCTTGCAACGAGGCATCATAGAAAACTTCGTATGGCTTGGACTCATCAGGAGGAGTTTGGACAGGAGCTGTAACGAGTTTCTCTTTGAGAATGTTGAAAGCAACGTCACACTCAGGAGTCCAGGAATACTTGGCATGCTTCTAGATGAGGTCGGAAAGAGGTTTAGCAATCTTTGAGATATTCTGAACAAATCTTCGGCAATATCTTGCAAGCCCAAGGAAACTGCGGAGCTGCTTGACATTCTGAAGAGGTTCCAAGTTGACAATTGCAGAAACCTTTTCCCGATTAATAGCAATGCCTTTGGCGGAGATGATGTGGCCAAGGTAAAGAACTTCATCAAGCCAAAACTCACATTTGGAGAATTTTGCATAGAATTGATACTCTCTGAGCTTGTTGAGCACCAATCGCAAATATTTGGCATGATCCTTCTTATTCTTGGAGAACACCAAGATATCATCGAGATACACCAGGGCGAATTCATTGGTGTAGGGGTTGAAGATGAAGTTCATCATGCGAGAAAAAGTTGGAGGGGCAGTGACAAGCCCGAAAGACATGATAGTATATTCATAAGAACCAAAGCTTGTTCTGAATGTTGTCTTAGGGATATCTTCTTCACGAATGCGAATCTGATGATAACCCATACTGAGGTAAAGCTTGGAAAACACCTTTGCACCTTTGAGTTGCTCGAATAGCTCATTGATATTGGGAAGTGGGTAATTATTCTTGATTATCTTCTTGTTCAATGGGTGGTAATCGACGCAAAGTCGGTCTGTGCCATCCTTCTTCTGGACAAAAAGAACACCACAACCCCACGGAGAAGAACTTGGTCTGATCAGACCAAGACACTCTTATTCATCGAGTTGTTTATTCAATTCTTTCAGCTCTTTCGACCCAAGCTTGTACTACAAAAAAAAGACACATCCATGACATTTTGGGCTGAACAATTTTTTTTCTTTCATACCTATGACACTTCTATGACGATAATTGTGACAAAACCCGATATCATCATAGATGTGGTGGGGTCCTACTTCTACGACAAAAAATCATGACAGAAAATGGGCTTTTCGTCCTGGGCGGGCTTGATACGCAGCTGCATGACATTCTTTGGGCCGTCCATGACGGAAAAAATCATGGTAGAACTGAGGACGAGGAAAATATCGGGGAGTTTCCGGTTATGATGGGTGGTCGGGGCCGAGCGATGCGTGTTTCTCTCGTACGTACACGCGTGTGTTCCAGGTGTTGGGATCTAACTGAATCCGAGCGATTGCACTGTAGGCTACGCGTTACTGAACCCGAGTGATCGATCGATCCCTTGCCGTTAACTGAACCCGAGTGATTCCTTCGCTACTGCTGCTAACTGAAGCCGATCGAACGCTGCTCCCTCCTTCCTTTGATGAACAGTGAGCATTGTTGAGGGGGTTTGGATGAATAGTTCCCGATGGGGGGGTGGATGAACAGGAACCCATTGTAGTAGAGGCTGTTGCCGCTGGATGAATAGTACCCTGATCGATCGAGCCGATGGATGAACAGGACCCCATGGAGGGCTGGATGAATAGTAGCCGGTGGACGGCTGGTTGAACACTAGCCGGTGGAGGGCTGGATGAACAGTAGCCCGTGGAGGGCTGGTTGAACAGGACCCCATGGAGAGGCCTGGTTAAATAGTAGCCGGTGGAGGAGCGCGCAGTGGAGGCTGGATGAACAGGAGCCCGTGGATGAACAGTCACAGGTGGAGGTTGGAGGAGGTCGACATTGGATGAACAGGAGCCCGTGGAGGCTGAAGGAGGTCGGCGGTGGAGATGAACATTATCCCGTGGAGTCCCATTTTGTGGTACGCTACACCCCTCCCGATGAACAGGACCCTCGTTTCGACCGTAGCACTCCAACACAAGTCCGTTTCCTCCGTTTTGCGGTACACCACACCCCTCCCGATCAACATGACCCTATTTCCATCGTACGAGGTCCGTTTTCTCCGTTTTGCGGTACGCCAGACCCCTCCCGATGAGCAGGATCCCGTTTCCACCGTGGCTGGTCGAACACAAGGCGGTTTCCTCCGTTTTGCGATACGCCAGACCTTGTTTCCATTGGTTGTTCCGTCCAAGCCGGTTGGCTCCCGATGAACACGACGACGCATTCCATTCCGACCCAGCCGGTTGCCTCCCCATGATCACGAAGACGGCGCAACTTCTCCATTCCGACCCAGCCATGTACTCGAGCCCTGGCCGTACGTATGCGCGAGTAGGCATTCGAGACCCCTCCCGTATGTACTTACGTGGTCGTATTTTTTTTCTTGCACCCTGCCCGCTGTACGTACCTGTACATGCTACGTGCGCGCCTGTACTATGACACGTGCGCGCCTCTACATCGACTGGTATGTACGTATACGTTTGTGACCAGAATGACAACACTACGTATGCTTCGACCAAGTGGGTCCCGCCTATCAGACACTTTCTTCCGTGCGAAGATGTAGCTGGTGGCTCCTAGCAGTCAGGGAGGAAACATTTTTTCGCGAAATAGGGTGGCCCATCCGGTGGGTCCGTACTGTCAAGTGGAGGAATCATTATTTTCCGCGTAATAAGGAGGCACTTCCTTGTTGCGGCCGTGGACCCAGCTGTCAGCCTCTCCATGTACAGTACTCTTCCGATGGAAGTCGTTCCTGGACCATGTTGACCACGCCGCGCCGAGAGCACCAGGGCGGTGGACAACGGCAAGGCCTGGGAAGGGGATGACGCGGAGCCAGGGAAGATGCGACAGTGGTTGCCCACGCGGAGAGGAGTACGAGGGTTCACTGGTTCGACTGCAGTGTGAGGTTGCTGTTGCCGCAGAATAACAGGGAGTGTGGGTGAGTAGAGGGATGGCCAGGCTAGCAGTGGGAGTAGTAGGGGGCTGTGAGGCCTCCGCGACATCACAGCTGGCCACGGGAGGCAGGAGCACGCAGCAGAACCGACGCTGGTTTGGGCGGCTGGAGCAAGAAGACCAGAGGTTTAAGAAGCACTACAGCCGTTGGATAGACATTGTACGTTCACTGGAGCTAGAATCGTTCATATTGACTAAGTTGACAAATCCCTCCGTCCCCCGTCACTGGGCCCACTATGGTGGGTCCCAGCTAGCAGGGGGTATTCATTTTTTTGTGCGTAATAAGGAGGCACTTCCTTGCGTGCCAAGATATAGCTGGTGGGTCCGACCTGTCAGCGGGGGGAATGTTTTTTTCGCGAAATACTGAGGCCGTTCCGGTGGGTCCCAACTGTTAGGTGGAGGAATCATTATTTTGCGCATAATAAGGAGGGATTTCCTTGCGTGCGACCGTGGAACCAGATGTTAGTCTCTCCACGCACAGTCTACCTCCGATGGATGTTGTTCATTGACCACGTCGACCACTCTGCGATGAGCGCATCCAAGGTGATGGACGACGGCGAGGCCCCGGACAACAACAAGCCTAAGATTAGAAGATGCGGGAGTAGAGTCGCATACGGAGAGGTGTACGAGGGTTAACTGGTTCTGGTGCGGTGTGGTTCGGCCGTCGGTGGAGAAGAACAGGAGATGTGGAGGGGTGGAGGGATGGCCTGGCCAACAGTGGCCTAGCGCTACATAGCGAAGTGTGCGAAGTAGAGCTGCTAGCAGCAGGAGGCGGGAGCAGGTGGTCCCGGCAGCGCTGGAGGAAGAAGACGAGAGATTGAAGATGAATGACGGTCATTGGATGTAAATCCAACGGCTAACGATGTCAGAATCATTTGTTGACTAAGTTGACAACGACCTGCGTTGGCTTCGACCTATTGGCCCACAATCCAGCCTCCAAAAATGTGGCACGTATTCAACCTAGTTTTTCAGAATTTACAGTCAGTTTCATCTCTTTTTTTAGAGTTACAGTCTATTTGCTGGGCTGGTGAACAAATAATGTAGCGTCCATGCGGCCCATTTATTTTTTCCTAAAAAATTACACGCCATTTGCACTTTCTTGATATACTTGATTTTGCTGGGCCGATACTAATTATAATGTTGGGTTGGGTGCGGCAATGTTATCAAAAAATAAACAGGGGCTAAGCATTTTGTTATAAATATATTTAAATAATAAGTGATTTATTATTACATTGGTCCTTAAATCTTACCAAGATTTTGTACATAATCACCAGGATTTTCATTGCCAAAAAATCCAGGATTTTATTGTTAAGAAATTATTTTTATAATTTAATAAGATATGGGATATTGTTTTCTTATATATGTAAGTATCTGTTAAATATATGATGACAATAACAATAATATATAATAACATATAAAATAATTTAAATATATATAATATAGTTAGAAGGGAAACATAAGTTGGACCAAGCGTTCCTACTTTTATATAGAAAAATAGAATAGGCCTCTGCGTTTTCTTCAAAAAATACATATATTGGGCTGTCAATGTTTTACCAAAAAACCTCGGATAGGAGCTCAATAGGCTGGTCGATGCATGACGGCCCTCAAAAAATACAAACCGGCATGTTGTGGGCTGCACATGTTAACAAAGAAAGCCTAGAACGGGCAGCCAAAAACCCTGCTGATACTTGCTGCCCCAGTGATAATAAATGATATCTGCACTACTAGGAAAAGGGTTATAGATACGATTGATACTAATGGCGCACCAGGGAAGCAGTGCGCCACTACTATATACTAATGGCGCACCTGTTGGTGATGCGCCATTAGTGTGGAAGACACTAATGGCGCACCAGAAACAGGGTGCGCCACTAGTATTAATTTTTTTTTCATTTTTCCATACATACTAATGGCGCATCAGGTAGGCAATGCGCCATTACTAGTTCTAACTAGTAAATTACAGTAATGTTTTAGGAAAAAAAGAATAAGAAAAAAATTACAGTAATGGCGCACTCTCTGTCAGGTGCGCCATTACTGTAATTTTTTTCTTATTCTTTTTTTTAAAACTACTAATGGCGCACCATTTCACAGTGCGCCATTAGTAGTTTAAACTAGTAATGGCGCACTATTAGACGGTGCGCCATTAGTATATATATTTATATTTTTTACTTTTTTGCAAAACAGTAATATTTTTTCAACTCATGCATGAATATTTTTAAATTTCATGGGCACGTTTTGAATTCATGAATATTTTTTCAAATTTGATGATATTTTTTCATATTCATAAATGTTTTACCAATTCACAAATGAATGCAACTAAAAATCCAAAAAAACAAATTTGATGATATTTTCAAATAACAAATTTGATGATATTTTTTCATATTCATAAATATTTTCAAATAACAAATTTAATGATATTTTTTAAAAAATTATTACTATTTTTATAAAAAATTATTACTATTTTTATAAAAAATTATTACTGTTTCATATTCATATTCATTTTCTAAACACTTATTCGATGCAAAAAAAATTAATAATAATAATTACTAATGGCGCACCGCTGGATGGTGCGCGATTGATATACAAAAAATAGTTATTTATGGCGCACCGCTGGGTGGTGCACCATTGCTATACAAAAATATAGTTACTTATGGCGCACCTCTAGGTGGTGCGCCATTGCTATCCAAAAAAAGTTACTTATGACGCACCGCTAGGTGGTGCACCATTGCTATCCCTCCCCCGACTAAAATCCCCAATCCCCATCACGGTAGCCCCTCCACCATCCTCTGCCGCCCCAACAACCACTCCACTACTCCCGGCCACCACCGTCGTCGCCCCACTCCAGAGCAGCGCCGTCGAGCACCCGTTCGACAGGGAGCACCACTGTCGTCGTGGAGCCACTCCACCGGCAGCCACCATCCTCGCGCGCTTCCTCCTCGAGCAGGCTCCTCGCGATTTAGGGTTTGCTGGCACCGCCGGCCACCGGCGTGGCCCCTCCTCAACCACCGCCACGGGAGCTCCCACCAACGCCCGCCTCCTCTTCCGTCTTCTCTGGCCGCCGCCCAACTGCTCTCCACTGGCGCTGCCCCTCGTCGACCACCGCCAACGGCCAACACAGGAGCCTCACCGCCCCCGGGTCCGCCTCGAGCAGCAGGAGCCCCACCTCTGCCCGCATCCGCCATCCCCATCCACCTCGAGCAGCAGGAGCACGCCTTGAGTCTTTGCTCTTCCCCTCCTCCCTATAACCAGAGGTAAAGAAGCAAACTTACTTGCATATGCTGCTTCTATGTTTCTAATTCTTATGGATAAATCCCAGCATGAAAACATATGTGTAGATTCGTATGTTGTGTGTGTCCTCATCATGCATTATTTCCTGGTTATGTTGATACATAGCAGCTTGTGTGTGAAACATATACTACTATTACTTCCTGGTTATGTTGATGTGAAGTGTGTGGCAGTTTACCTTTTATACATGCTTGATTGAAATTAGTGATGTGAAATGGATGAAAAAGAAAAAGGCAAATTGGGATATGCACACCACATAGCCATTTTATGCCAGTATATGCAAAGAAGAGGTTGAAAATCATAACAGGCCAGGGGATGTTTGAACCGTAGAGGTTATGATAAAAATCTTAGAGAGAAGTTCTTGGCTAGGTTCTTTGGTTACTAGCAACTAGCATTGTTAGATGAGTTCTTATGCTATCTTGTGATAATTGTAGTAGATTATAGCTTGCTTCAGTTTGTCATCATAAGTTGGGTAATTAGATTTTAGATTTATAAGAAACAGGGTCACTAGGTGCACCCTATAGCTAGCAGCTCTTGATTGAGGAGATTATGTAGCCACCAATATCTGTGACTGAAGTTAGACCATAGTTCACCTAGTCCTTAGTTGCCCATGAAAATGAAATTTTTTGCTTGCTGTAACAAGGTGATTGGTGAATGTGGATGATTTTTTTATCCTATGAACTCATTGTACTGCTACAAGAATTTGGTATCATCATGGTGTAATTGACTGCTTGAGAAAACTGGGTAATTTGGCAGTAGAAACAACTATTTTTTACAGTCAAACAATTCTTGATGCTTTGGTGCTCTTAGCTAGCTTAGTGGTGGGTCCCTTGGTGTCAGGCTATGCTATTTATACATTCATGCCTTTTTTGTCACTGATGATCGTTAGATTGGGTTCCTACTGCTGTCATGGGGTGGATGATCCTGCTGCTTTGTATATGGATATACTGCAACTTCATTTATGTTGTTATAAGTTTGTTGTTGTCAGCATGAGTTAACTTGTTGTCATTTATCGAAATTCAGAATGTGTTGGACTATATGTTCATTGGTACTACTTGTGATGCTGCGGCTGTACTACTTGGGAATTTTGTCAACTTGTGATCCTGCTATTGTACCCCGAGAGGCCCTTGAGTTTGCCGGAATGTCGATTAACTTCCATTCCGGCAAATTGGGGTACTCCATATGTCCTATTTTCAGCAAAGGTCATGCTGAAATTTTCCGTGAATTTTAGCATGACTTTGCTAAAAATCGGACATATGAGGTACTTGCTACTAATGCATGGGCCGGGGTATCTTAGTACTTAGTTAAGTAGGATCAATTGCCCCTTTATTCTTGCTGCATTAAACCATAGGTGGCAATAGAGCCAAGTGATTAGTGCCAAGTGATTAGGCCCAACCTAGGGTGCCTCGGCATCGATAAACCCTAAATGATGAAAACTTAACTTGGCTGCCCCGGATGCCTCGGTGTCGATGAGAACCTAAATGATGTACGCTTAGGCTTTTAGGGTGCCTCGGCGTCGAGAAACCCTAAATGATGAAAGCTTAGGCTTTTAGGGTGCCTCGGTGTCGACAAACCCTAAATGATGAGACCATGATCTTGTTCCTTGACAATAACCAACTTTTTGACCAAACTTTTTTCCTATTTAGAGCGAAACATGGCCCACAACTATGAGGCCGGTGGTTCGGGCGGCAAGAAATTCTGGGAGCTGTCCCAGGAGATGGAGGAACAACCTCACCGCTATGAGGACGCCGCGGAAGACACCAATCTTGATTACACAACCCCTAGTGGTGTCGGGGATGACACCACTGATGGTGCCGCCGAGGATGCCACCACTGATGATGGCGGCACACACACAGATGGCAGCCAACCGAAGAAGCAAAGTAAGGACCGGCGCTCGAATGCGCTCCGCACCCTCAAGGAGGAATTCACTCAAGTGGACTCCGATGGGAATCCAATGGAGCCCAAACATATAGTCAAGGGGTACTCGCTTCAGCTTGGGTGCATTCTCCGAAGCACCGTCGCGATCAACACCGAGAACCTTAGGCATAAGGACCGAGGGAATTTGCGCAACCTCCTCTTCACGAAGCTGTATGAACGATACAAGTTCCCCACCGAATTTGAAAACACACGCCTCTTTTGGAATAAAGTGAAGAGTGCCGCCCTCACGAAGATGAGCACGGCCCTGTCTACTTGGAAAAGCGCGGTGAAGAGAATGATTGATAAAGGTGATAGTTATGAGAAGATCAAGGCGAAACATCCTTTCATGAGCAAAGATGAGTACAAGGAGTTCAAGATCAAGTGTGAGAGCAGTGCAACCTCCGAATCAAGTCAGTGGGGGAAAGAAATGCGGGAGTTGAACTTAGGGGAACACAAACTCGGTCCCGGCAGTTACAGAGTGGCGGAGCCTATATGGGACAAGGAGGACGCGGAGCGTGCCGAGCAAGGCCTACCGCCCCGCTTCGAGAAATACAGCGGTGACAAGCAGACCAGGAACTATGTTAGGGCCCGGTACAAGGAGGACCCGATAACAAAGGAGCTTACCACAGATCCGAAGACCAGGGCGCTTGAGCTTCTTCTGGTAAGGAATACACCCCCACGTAATTAGCTCCATATGGTTGCACTCTAATTAATCCCCAATATTTCTAAATGGTTCACGTTCCTTTCGCGGGACACTGAAAGTAGTAGCGCGGGGTCGTCTAAGAGCTCCCCTTTAGACACCCCTTTAAATAGGGCGTTGAACGTAATGAAAAACAAGGATAAGCTCACTAAGCCGACATCAGCTGGTCGTGTGGCCGGCAAAGGCTTGTCCACAAAATGGGGGTCATACTATACCGCTGGTGTGCGGAAGGAGAAAAAGACCAGCTCGGAAAGCCAGACGCGCGAGGTTGAAGAACTCAAGGCACAAGTGGCGCGGATTCCGGAGCTTGTACAAGAGCAAGTGCAACAACAACTTGGAACAACGCTCAACGCCATGGTGCCTACGTTGATTCATGGGCTGACGATGTGGATTGCGGGCGGCCAACAGGGGCCTCCCCTGATTCCCAGCTTCACGGCTAGCAACTCGCACAGCACGCAGGCGGCGCCATTGATGTCTTCGGCGGAGGCGGTATTCGTGTCTCCGGCGCCGGCACGGGCATTGGAGTTTAATGCACCCGGGTGTATGCCGGCCGGCACCTCGCCAGCAAGCGCCCCCTCCGTCAGTTGCACGCCCGCCGTTGGCGGTGCCTCGACATTAGCCGAGCTCGACGGCATCACGGTAACCAAGCCTCTCGGCCGATGACTTCATCTCCTTGCCTTTGACTGGGCATCCGTAACGCCCTGTACATGTTTTCGCAGGGCACCGCCGATGTTCCTTGCACTCTTCTGCATTTCGTGGGCGCCGAGTTGGTCGATGTCGCCAAGGGCAGAATCGTTCAACCGGGCAACCCCATGTTCCACGGTAATCCGATGCCACCCACAATGTATAGGGTTGAAGTGGTTCGGGTGCTGCCAGGCTGCGACAAGCCGTTACCTCCGATTCGACCCGCTGGGGCCGACGAAGAAGATGAGATGACCCTCAGCACCTGCGTAAACTGGCCCCTGGTTTGGCCGAAGAGCCAGATTCGTTTGGGGGCAGGGGACACCACCCGACAGACAAGACCGCCAGTCGTGCCGGCGCCAAGCCATGGCAAGAACGCCGCAACACTATCGGACCTGTCGGGCATCCCTATGGCACAGGATCCGGACAGCCCTATGGCACAGGATCTGGATGGCGACGACAATGATGATGGTACATTTACCAAAGTTGATAAGTACTTCAAGAACCCAACCAAGACGACCGCGATCTAGCTGGTACGGCGGAGAAATCCAATTGCAACAGGCCTCGTCTCGCGTTCAGTTCTCAGGACACGCCTCCAGCTCCCGCCTTCACCGAGCCTCAGATAGCTGAGGTGCGAAATATTATCAACCCCAACACGCTCAAGAAGGCGGTCTGTGAGCAGAACTCGGTCCCATTACAGAGGATCAAGAAGAAGGGACGGAAACGAAAGACTAACAAGGGCACTGGTGCGAGCCAGCCGGCACCGAGTTCGATCCGTGCTCAGGACGGGCCACCTTCACCTAAGGATATCTCGAGGAGGGTGCATGTGGCGGGTAGGGTGATGCTACTGCCAAATATGCTGAATGCTGCAACCGGTGCTATGTGGAGTCTGCACGACAGTGTTCTTTCTTTGGAGAAGCGGCGTCTCAGAGATAAGGATGTGGCATACCCGGTTTTCGTGGCCAAGGTGCCAGAGGGCAAGGGCTTTGTGGATGGCGACATCGGGGGTACAATCGTCCTGCGGTTTGATGACATCTTTGCTATGTTTAACCTTCATCCGCTGTATTACACCTTCGTTCGGCTGTTTTTGCTGAGTATGGAGATGCGGATCATTAGAGACAAGACCCCGGACATTGTGATAGTCGACCCCTTCTACATACATGCCAAGCACTTGAGCAGCGCTGGCGACCGCCAAGTTGCGATTTCACACCTTGAAGGCGTCATTCTGGCAAACCCAGATAAGGATAACTTCCTTGTGGCTTACTTTCCCGAGTAAGTCATCCCTTAACCACCCCGTAACATATGATTTCTTAGATTTCGATCGTTCTTTTTTTTCTAATATTCCGTGTTCTGTGCAGTGACACACATTGCACACTCATCCTCTTAAGCCCGAAATATTCCATGGCCACATATTTAGACCCGAACCGTAACTCCAAGATAGACTACACAAATGTCAAGCAAGTTCTTGATGATTTTCTCCCTGCCTACGCCAAATCTGGAGGCACTTTCACCAGGGCAGTTCGTAAGTACGGCAAGCACATGTTCTCACACAATACGAAGTTCTGCTGCGTCAAGCAGCCGCCTGGCGGTCAGAAGGATGCCTACTACGCCCTTCATCACATGCGGGCGATCGTAAGGGACCATCATCAACTTCTCCTACCAGATAATCTCAAAGATTGGGCCGCGAGCTTGTCGGTAGTCCAAGATGCGGACCTCAGACAAGAATTCTTTTGCATCCAGTCGGAGTTTGCGGACATCATCCATCAAGATGTCCTTCATACCTCGGGGCAGTTCTTCCTCAGATATCAACCGTCCAACAGTGAGATAGATGAAATGCTACAAATGCAGGGTGACAACGACCGCTATTTCATGACCATCACGACAGACGGCGGCTTCATCCACGTTCTTGTCCGATGAGTCGAGTCGAAAGTAGTGATGTGTAGTTCTGAAACATTGATTGGCTCATGTTGTAATTATACTTTAATGAATTCGTATGTCTCTTTGGTTTGGACAGTCGTTCAACTTAGATGTAATCGATGCTATTTATTAGTAGGACCATGAATCGTGCTATTAATGTCTTGCTTTTCTCTTCCGATCCTTTTGTTGCATACTTACATATTGCTTATGTATTGTCTGTTTTTTGGCTTGTGCGTAGAGATGCCGTCGTATGTCGTGTACAAGGGTAAGGTTCCCGGAGGCTACGATGACTGGGAGGAGTGTCGGAGACAGGTTCACTGTTTCAGCGGTAATAGTTACAAAGGGTACACCACTATGGCGGAGGCCGAATCTAGATACGCCCGCTATCTAGCGGAAGAGAGGAGGGAGCGTTGGAGGAACCGGATGAAGACCAGTTTGATCGAGATGATGGTCATCGTGATGACCACATCTCTCTTCTATGTGATGGTAGTTTAGATGATCGATATCGACTTGTAATGTGAAGACAAACTCGATACTCGCGGTCTTGAGACTTGTAATGTTTTATCTTTGTTCGGTCTTTTGAATTCGGAGACTAATATGATGAATTGTATTCAGAGACTAATCTTCTATTGTATTTGATGAATCTGATGTTGCTGTCTATATTCTGTCTAATAATATATTTTATATTCTGTCTAATAATATATTTTTTAACCTGCGCAAAGATCAGAAAAGGAAAAAAAACAAATATTCATACTAATGGCGCATCACCACCAGGTGTGCCATTAGTATGACAAAGGATACTAATGGCGCATCAATAGGGAATGCGCCATTAGTATGACAAGGCCATGCTTACGTATGCCCCCCCGGGAGGCACACTAATGGTGCATGCTGTTACATACTAATGGCGCACTAGTTGGTGCGCCATTAGTATACCAGATACTAATGGCGCACCCGTGGGCCCCAACGTTGTGAATTTATCTCCTATAGTAACTATGTTGAAGCACCTAAAAAAATGTAACTATGTTGAGAAACCCGTGGGCCCCAACGTCGGTATAGCATTAGGAGGAAGTATTTTTTCTATGAGGCACTTTCTTGCGTACGGCCATTGACCTGGTGGGTCCCGACTGTTCGCCTCTCCACGTACAGTCCTCTCTAGATTCCTCTCCTTAGTTCAGCATGTGTACAACGGCAGACAGCGGCACCACGGCGAGCGCACAAAGGCACATGAGGAGATCGGACCACCTGAGGCAGTGCCCTATTGATACCTCTCCAAGGTATCTATAATTTTTGATTGTTCCATGCTATTATATTATCTGTTTTGGATGTTTAATGGGCTTTACTAAGCACTTTTATATTATTTTTGGGACTAACCTACTAACCCAAGGCCAAGTGCAAATTGTTGTTTTTTGCCTATTTTAGTGTTTCGAAGAAAAGGAACATCAAACGGAATCCAAACGGAATGAAACCTTCGGGAGAGTTATTTTTGGAACAAACATGACCCAGGGGACTTGGAGTGGACATCAAGAAACAAACGAGGAGGCCACGAGGCAGGGGGCGTGCCTACCCCCCTGAGCGTGCCCTCCACCCTTGTGGGCCCCTCATAGCTCCACCGACCTACTTCTTCCTCCTATATATACCGATATACCCCGAAAACATCTAGGAGCACCACGAAACCCTATTTCCACCGCCGCAACCTTCTGTACACAAGAGATCCCATCTTGGGGCCTGTTCCGGAGCTTCGCCGGAGGGGGAATCAATCACGGAGGAATTCTACATCAACACCATAGCCTCTCCGATGATGTGTGAGTAGTTTACCTCAGACCTTCGGGTCCATAGTTATTAGCTAGATGGCTTCTTCTCTCTATTTGGATCTCAATACAAATTTCTCCTTGATCTTCTTGGAGATCTATTCGATGTAACTCCTTTTGCTGTGTGTTTTTCGAGATCTGGTGAATTGTGGGTTTATGATCAAGATTATCTATGAACAATATTTGGTTCTTCACCGAATTCTTATATGTATGATTTAATTATCTTTGCAAGTCTCTTTGAGTTATCCGTTTGGTTTGGCCTACTAGATTGATCTTTCTTGCAATGGGAGAAGTGCTTAGCTTTGGGTTCAATCTTGTGGTGTCCTTTCCCAGTGACAGCAGGGGAAGCAAGGCACATATTGTATTGTTGCCATCGAGGATGAAAAGATGGGGTTTATATCATATTGCTTGAGTTTATCCCTCTACATCATGTCATCTTGCTTAATGCGTTACTCTGTTCCTATGAACTTAATACTCTAGATGCATGCTGGATAGCGGTCGATGTGTGGAGGAATAATAGTAGATGCAGAATAGTTTCGGTCTACTTGTCACGGATGTGATGCCTATGTACATGATCATGCCTAGATATTCTCATAATTACGCACTTTTCTATCAATTGCTCGACAGTAATTTGTTCACCCACCGTAATACTTATGCTATCTTGAAAGAAGCCACTTGTGAAACCTATGGCCCCGGGTCTATCTTTTATCATATAAGTTTCCAATCTATTTTATTTCAAAATCTTTACTTTCAATCTATATCATAAAAATACCAAAAATATTTATCTTATTATTATTATCTCTATCATATCTCACTCTCATAAGTGATCGTGAAGGGATTGACAACCCCTTTATCGCGTTGGTTGCGAGGTTCTTATTTGTTTGTGTAGGTACGAGGGACTTGCGTGTAGTCTCCTACTGGATTGATACCTTGGTTCTCAAAAACTGACGGAAATACTTGCGCTACTTTTCTGCGTCACCCTTTCCTCTTCAAGGGAAAACCAACGCAGTGCTTAAGAGGTAGCACATTTCATTGGAAGATGTCACTCCTTGGCTTAGATATTGTTAAACTGAAACTATTTCCATTTTCGCTTAGAGATCGTGCTAAAACTTGGTTTTCGTCTTTGCCTAAAAATAGTATTGATTCTTGGAACAAGTTCAAAGATACTTTTATCTCTAAGTATTTTCCTCCCGCTAAGATTATCTCTCTTAGAAACGATATTATGAAATTTAAGCAACTAGATCATGAGCATGTTGCACAATCTTGGGAGAGGATGAAATTAATGATTCGTAACTGCCCTACGCATGGTTTAGAATTGTGGATGATCATACAAATTTTTTATGCTGGACTGAATTTTGCATCTAGAAATCTTTTAGATTTGGCCGTGGGAGGAACTTTTATGGAAATCACTTTAGGAGAAGCTACCAAACTCCTAGATAATATTATGGTTAATTATTCTCAATGGCACACTGAAAATCTACTAGTAAAAAGGTGCATGCAATAAAACATATTAATGTTTTCAGTGGAAAGATGGATGAACTTATGATTTTTTTTGCTAATAAGAGTGTTTCTTATGATCCTAATGATATGCCCTTGTCTACTTTGATTGATAATAATAATAATAATAATGAATCTATGGATGTGAATTTTTTTGGTAGGAACAATTTTGGTAACAACGCTTATAGAGGAAACTTTAATCCTAGGCCGTTTCCTAGTAATTCCTCTAATAATTATGGTAATTCCTACAACAATTCTTATGGAAATTATAATAAGATGCGCTCTGATTTTGAATCTAATATTAAAGAGTGTATTAGTTCGCAAAAGAGTTTTAATGCTTTGATTGAAGAAAAAATGTCTAAGGTTGATCAGTTGGCTAGGAACGTGGATAGAATTTATCTTGATGTTGATTCTTTGAAACTTAGATATATTCCACCTAAGCATGATATCAATGAGTCTCTCAAGGCTATGAGAATTTCCATTGATGAGTGCAAAGAAAGAACCACTAGGGTGCGTGCTAAAAATGATTGCTTTGTGAAAGCGCGTTCTTCTAGTTTTCATGATAATAAGGATGAAGATCTAAAAGTGATTGATGTGTCCCCTACTAAATCTTTGTTTTGCAATATGAATCTTGATAATGATGGGACTGGAGATGAGTCAACTTTAGTTAAAAGGCATGGAACACTTTCCTAGAAATAAAGATGATAATACATAGATCTATCCTTGCTTTTATGCCTAGCTAGGGGCGTTAAAAGATAGCGCTTGTTGGGAGGCAACCCAATTTTATTTTTGTTCCTTGCTTTTTTGTTATGTTTAGTAATAAATAATTCATCTAGCCTCAGTTTAGATGTGGTTTTATTGCTTTTAATTAGTGTTTCTGCCAAGTAGAACCTTTGGGAAGACTTGGGGAAAGTCTTTGCGATCTTGCTGTAAAAAACAGAAACTTTAGCGCTCACGAGATTTGCTTCCATTTTTTACTGGAGAGTGAGATTGGGTTGATTATTTTTGAATATGATTAATAGATAAATTACTAACGTCCAGAAATTTATTTTATAATTTTTGAGATTACATAAGTATTCGAAACCTACAGATTACTACAGACTGTTCTGTTTTTGATAGATTCTGTTTTTCGCGTGTTGTTTGCTTATTTTGATGAATCTATGGCTAGTATTGGAGGTTATGAACCATAGAGAAGTTTGAATACAGTAGGTTTAACACAAAAATAAATAAAGAATGAGTTCATTAAAGTAACTTAAGTGGTGGTTTGTTTTCTTATACTAATGGAGCTCATGAGATTTTCTCTTTAAGTTTTGTGTTGTGAAGTTTTCAAGTTTTGGGTAAAGATTTGATGGATTATGGAATAAGGAGTGGAAAGAGCCTAAGATTGGGGATGCACAAGGCACCCCAAGGTAAAATTCAAGGACAACCAAAAGCCTATGCTTGGGGATGCCCCAGAAGGCGTCCCCTCTTTCGTCTTCTTCTATCGATAACTTTACTTGAGGCTATATTTTTATTCACCACATGATATGTGTTTTGCTTGGAGCGTCTTTTATGATTTGAGTATTTTCTTTTTAGTTTACCAAAATCATCCTTGCTGTACACAACTTTTGGGAGAGACACACATGAATTGTAATTTATTAGAATACTCTATGAGCTTCACTTATGTCTTTTGAGCTAGATAATTTTGTTCTAATGCTTCACTTATATCTTTTAGAGCACGGTGGTGGTTTTATTTTATAGATATTATTGATATCTCGTGCTTCACTTATATTATTTTGAGAGTCTTTTAGCACAGCATGGTAGTTTTCTTTGGTTAAGAATTAGTCCTAATATGATAGGCATCCAAGATGTGTATAATAAAATCTATCATAAAAAGTGCATTGAATACTATGAGAAGTTTGATACTTGATGATTGTTTCAAGATATGAAGATGGTGATATTAGAATCATACTATTTGAGTAGTTGTGAATTTGATAAATACTTATTCTAAAGTTTGTGATTCCCGTAGCATGCACGTATGGTGAACCATTATGTGATGAAGTTGGAGCATGATTTATTTATTGATTGTCTACCTTATGAGTGGCGGTCGGGGACGAGCGATGGTCTTTTCCTACCAATCTATCCCCCAAGGATCATGCACGTAGTACTTTGTTTCGATAACTAATTAAATTTTTGCAATAAGCATGTGAGTTCTTTATGACTAATGTTCAATCTATGGATTATACGCACTCTCACCCTTCCACCTTTGCTAGCGTCTGTAGTACCGCGCAACTTTCGCCGGTAGCTTAAACCCACCATATACCTTCCTCAAAACAGCCACCATACCTACCTATTACGGCATTTCCATAGCAATTCCAAGATATATTGCCATGCAACTTTCCACCGTTCCGTTATTATGACACGCTTCATCATTATCATATTGCTTTGCATGATCATGTAGTTGATATCGTATTTGTGGCAAAGCCACGATTCATAATTTTTCATACATGTCACTCTTGATTCATTGCATATCTCGGTACACCGCCAGAGGCATTCACATAGAGTCATATTTTGTTCTAAGTATTGAGTTGTAAGTAAATAAAGGTGTGATGATCATCATTATTAGAGCATTGTCCCAAGTGAGGGAAGGATGATGGAGACTATGATTCCCCCACAAGTCGGGATGAGACTCCGGACGAAAAGAAGAAAAAAATAAAGAAAAGGGCCATAAAAAAAGAAGAAGAAGGCCCAAATAAAAAAATGAAAAAATGAGAGAAAAAGAGATACGGGACAATGTTACTATCCTTTTTCCACACTTGTGCTTCAAAGTAGAAGCATGATCTTCATGATAGAGAGTATCCTATGTTGTCACCTTCATATACTAGTGGGAATTTTACATTATAGAACTTGCATGTATATTCCAATGATGGGCTTCCTCAAAATGCCCTAGGTCTTCGTGAGCAAGTGAGTTGGATGCACACCCACTTAGTTTCTTTTGTTGAGTTTTCAGACACTTATAGCTCTAGTGCATCCGTTGCATGGCAACCCCTACTCACTCACATTGATATCTATTGATGGGCATCTCCATAGCCCGTTGATATGTCTAGTTGATGTGAGTCTATCTTCTCCTTTTTGTCTTCTCCACAACCACCATTCTATTCCACCTATAGTGCTATGTCCATGGCTCACACTCATGTATTGCATGAAGATTGAAAAAGATTGAGAACACCAAAAGTATGAAACACTTGCTTGGCTTGTCACCGGGGTTGTGCATGATTAAATACTTTGTGTGATGAAGATAGAGTGTAGCCAGACTATAGGATTTTGTAGGGATAACTTTCTTTGGCCATGTTATTTTGAAAAGACATGATTTCTTTGTTAGTATGCTTGAAGTGTTACTATTTTTATGTCAATATTAAACTTTTGTCTTGAATCTTTCGGATCTGAACATTCATGCCACAATAAAGAAAATTACATTGAGAAATATGCTAGGTAGCATTCCACATCAAAAATTCTATTTTTATCATTTACCTACTCGAGGACGAGCATGAATTAAGCTTGGGGATGCTTGATACGTCTCCAACATATCTATAAATTTTTATTGTTCTAGGCTATTATATTATCTGTTTTGGATGTTTAATGTGCTTTACTAAGCACTTTTATATTATTTTTGGGACTAACCGACTAACCCAAGGCCCAGTGCAAATTGCTGTTTTTTTGCCTATTTCAGTGTTTCGCAGAAAAGGAATATCAAATGGAATCCAAACGGAATGAAACCTTTGGGAGAGTTATTTTTGGAACAAACGTGACCCAGGGGACTTGGAGTGGACGTTAAGAAACAAATGAGGCGGCCACGAGGCAGGGGGCGCGCCTACCCCCCCTAGGCGCGCCGTCCACCCTCGTGGGCCCCCCGAAGCTCCACCGACCTACTTCTTCCTCCTATATATACCCATATACCCCGAAAACTTCCAGGAGCACCACGGAACCCTATTTCCACCGCCGTAACCTTCTGTACCCAAGAGATCCCATCTTGGAGCCTTTTCCGGAGCTGCGCCAGAGGGGGAATCAATCACGGAGGGCTTCTACATCAACACCATAACCTCTCCGATGATGTGTGAGTAGTTTACCTCAGACCTTCGGGTCCATAGTTATTAGCTAGATGGCTTCTTCTCTCTCTTTGGATCTCAATACAAAGTTCTCCTCGATCTTCTTGGAGATCTATTCAATGTAACTCTTTTTGCGATGTGTTTGTCGAGATCCGATGAATTGTGGGTTGATGATCAAGATTATCTATGAACAATATTTTGTTCTTCTCTGAATTCTTATATGTATGATTTAATTATCTTTGTATGTATCTTTGAATTATCAGTTTGGTTTGGCCTACTAGATTGATATTTCTCGCAATGGGAGAAGTGCTTAGCTTTGGGTTCAATCTTGCGGTGTCCTTTCCAAGAGATAGCAGGAGCAGCAAGGCACGTATTGTATTGTTGCCATCGAGGACAAAAAGATGGGGTTTATATCATATTGCTTGAGTTTATCCCTCTACATCATGTCATCTTGCTTAATGCGTTACTCTGTTCTTATGAACTTAATACTCTAGATGCATGCTGGATAGCGGTCGATGTGTGGAGTAATAGTAGTAGATGCAGAATCGTTTTGGTCTACTTGTCACAGATGTGATGCCTATATACATGATCATGCCTAGATATTCTCATAAGTATGCACTTTTCTAACAATTGGTCGACAGTAATTTGTTCACCCACCGTAATACTTATGCTATCTTGAGAGAAGCCACTAGTGAAACCTATGGCCCCCGGGTCTATCTTTATCATATGAGTTTCCAATTGATTTTATTTCGCAATCTTTACTTTCAATCTATATCATAAAAATACCAAAAATATTTATCTTATTATTATTATCTCTATCAGATCTCACTCTCGTAAGTGACCGTGAAGGGATTGACAACCCCTTTATCGCGTTGGTTGCGTGGTTCTTATTTGTTTGTGTAGGTGCGACGGACTTGCGTGTAGTCTCCTACTGGATTGATACCTTGGTTCTCAAAAACTAAGGGAAATACATACGCTACTTTACTGCATCACCCTTTCCTCTTCACGGGAAAACCAACGCAGTGCTCAAGAGGTAGCACCTATTTGTATGGAAAGTACTAAACTAGCCAAGGGGCCAAGTGACACTACCTGAGAGGCGACAACTCTTCCGCTCGGGTTCGATTCCACCTGATGCAGGGAAAATATTTCCAATTTTTTGCCTCTGCCATTATTGACATGTGGGTCCCCATTGTCATCTATGCACACCACGTCCAACACTTTCCAAAACTTTGTCCCTCATTTTCTCTGTTTTTCGCACACTCAACATTGTGTGGGCATTTTGAAAATAGCATACCTTTTTGACTATGCATCATATGAAGATGTGCTTTGCATGAATGTTGATCAACATGATGTTAACTGGCTGGTAGTTCCAATTTCGACCATGAATGAAACTTCCAACATGATTTTAACCCTATTTGAAAAGGCCGTGTTAATATAAATGCTCTTCCTCTGAAAGTTGCAGTTTCTTATCTAAAACTAAACTTGTAGTTTCTTATCTGAAACTTAAACTTGCAGTTTCTTCTCTAAAAATCACATTGTCTGCACTTTTATACTCCTATGAAACTACATTTTTTTAAGTGCTAAAAGTAGATCTCTAGAATTCATAAACTACTTCATATGCGCAATACTGCAAATCTGAAATTCATAAGACATTCATATATGAAAGTACTCTCAAAATACACAACACAAAACACAATTCACAACCTGCAAATACTGACAACCCTAAGCTCCTCTCCCTCTTCTCGATTGCAAAACCACCTCCTCCCCTCTCCATCATCTCCATTCCAAAACCACCGCCTCGCCTCTCCCTCTTCTCCATTGAAAAACCACCTCCTCTCTCCTCGGACGAGGATCCCCTGATGTAGCCTATCCTGACATTGAGACACTGGCACATGGGTCCCAACAAGCGCGGGGACCACCTGTCAGCAACCGAAAGGCAGTGAAACCTCTCCCCTCCATCATCTCCATTCCAAAACCACCATCTCGTCTCTCCCTCTTCTCCATTGCAAAACCACCCCTCTCCTCTCCATCATCTCCATTCCAAAACCACCTTCTCACCTCTCCCTCTTCTCTATTGCAAGACCACTGTCTCTCCTCCCATCTTCCGAAGCTAGCACCGGACCACTCAGAAGGACATATATGGAGAGGATGCAGCAGTGAATCAGGCAGATCGTCAATGACGACCAGGCAAAGTTAGCCAGGTTGAAGGAGATCCTTACTTGGTTTTACAATTAGTGGGAGATTTCGAGGATGGCGAGGGCCATGTGGCAATGTATGTGAAAGAGCGAGACTGCGGCGATGAGGGCGACAATGTACTCCTCGGCGGCAGTCATGCCGTAGTCCTTCGAGTTCATAGAGTATCTCCTCTGGGCGATGGAGCAGACAAATTCGCCTAAGGCAAAAGTTAGGCGGAGGTGGTGGGCATACATGTCGAAGGTCGAGCACCCAGAGGATAACAAATCGATCGAGTATGGTGTGCCGTTTGTGAGGGTGCAGAGCCATCCGGAGCCACCTTAATATTCTTTTTACCACCGCAAGAGGAGGTCGGATGGCACAAAGTCCCTTCCCTGTGGTTCTCCACGGTTCCCTCGACGCTAGCCTCATTTCAACGGCGTTGGTAGGGTTTAAGGTAAGCTTCGCACTAACCTAATCTTCCATCTGCTCATGCTTACAATCAGTGTGACAGCTAATAAAAATCACGCTTACAATCAGTCTCCAAGTACTATGCCAATCACCCTAAAATAGCTCTTCACCTTTGGGTCAAAGTTGTGACACTGTGTACAGATAAAGAAAATAGATTGGTGCTTCTTTCAGAAAAGAGTACTCCCTAGAAAACTGCCAATATAAGCTACTAGTATTTTTTTTGAAGTCTAAGCTACTAGTATTTGGTTAGAGGATTTGCTGCCGAGAAAGATCCGTCCACAGTGAGCGCCACACATCCCACTGGTGGTGGTGGATGCCAATGCTTAGATGGAGCAGGGTTGGTGTCGGTAATTTTTACTTGGCACCTCGTACTCTGCATATATGCCGGTTCCATCCGTACATTTGTGCAGTTCCACCAAAATGCAACCGAATAACCTTGTTTGCACAGATAATGAAAAAGTGTGATTACATTATAGTGGCACTAGTTGATGAAACATACACTATTAAATAGAAGAAAATATTGTTATAGTATCATAGTATGCCATGTTGCGAGGGCGAGATGGGCCCTGCGACGCCTCATATGGTACGCCCTCGTACTGGAAATCGACTCAAGTCTCCCCGATACACCTTCTTCCAGTGATGAACATCAGTGTACAGATGTAATATAAGGAGGGGCCTTGAGACATTCCAATCTCTATTTTTGTGCAGATCAAATAAAATTAAGCACCCGAGTTTGCAAAAACGCTTAAACATTAACAATGGGACTAGTTGGTGAAACATATACCAACAAAGAGAAGCACTTTCTTTATCTACATTGGAAATGAAATGACAGAGAGGACACTCTCTCTATTTTAACTGTATTATTACTTCATTTTATCAGTGGCACTAGGGTCAAGCAGGTGGCAAACAAGGTGTACCATGCGTCGCAAGGATGGAGGCCGGGGTGCTTAGACTGGGATGCTGAAGCTGGCTCTATCTTCCACCTGATGTTTTTTGGGTAGCATTTGGGTTGTAATCCAAACTTGGTCAAGTTGGTGCTGCGTCCCCCTACCTGCATAGCTTATGTGGCAAACTTGTCTCCTGCTAGTACTTAGTCTGGTCTAGTAGTAGTTGCATAACTGCCCATTTACACTGAGATGTTGTCGGATAATGGTTCTCTATGGTAGTGTTTCTTTAATTAAATTGGAGGAAACCCCCTCTTTCGATATATTAAAAAAATAGTGGCACTAGCGGTGCCGAAACATTGCCTCAAATTAATAGTGCCACTAGATTAAGGTGCAAAATAATAACATTACTGCTTTATCATGGCAGTGCCAAAACAGTAGCACAAGAGCAGACTCAACATGCAGGATCTTTGGCAAACTTTCAGATAAAAAATCTACATACCTCGTGATGGGAACCATATCTGCAGTCAACGCCATCGTAGAAGGGATGACACCAGTCACCAACATGGATGATTTAATTCGTGGAACCTTTTGGTGCAGTTCACCTAAAATGAAGCAATGTACCATGAGCTAGCAGCTTCTTCTTTGTTTTTTTAAGAAAAGGGCTTCAGCCCCCAGTTCCATTTCCATTAGAAAACGAAACCCACAGAGCTTCTTCTTCATTAGTTGCAATAAAATTGAGCAATATGAAGGTTGGTTGTGAAGCTCCTGGGATGTTCAACTATAATTTGGATATCATTTGTCTAGTTCAACTAAGATCAAGCGTGAAATTTATGTCTCTGTTTGCACAAAAAAGGTGGAAAGGAGGGTGACAAACAAGTGATGAAACATACATCAAATGAAAAGAAGCATGTTCCTTATCTGAATGGCTATCCTACAAGGACAGTAGCAATTTCTAAAGCAGCAGCATTGCTAGATATTAGTGTGGGATTAGGATTAACTATGAAAACCGTTAAATATGACATTACTTTAATGGTGCCATTGCTTCATTTTACCAGCAACATTACATTAACAGCTGCTACAAAGTCGGTATTTGGGCACGGGAGAGTAGGTGGACCAGGAAAGTTGCATTTTTAACAAAAAGAAGCAACTTCTCTTAATGGGAAATTTAGCAGGACATGAAAAAAAGTGCCATTGATTCATATTACTCGAGGCATTACATTGAAAACAACATTGGTTTAATGTGTCCTTACTTTTAACAGTGTGACTGCTACATTTTACCGGTGGCATTACATAAGAGTGGCTCGGGGCAACAAACATCAGAACAGGATATCTGGTTTGGTCCCATTTTTGTTCGGTATAGCCACCTTATACTGTGTGAGGCTAGCAAATCTAGTGCTGGACTTACTCTGTTGACTTGTCCCCCAGTCCCCACTTTCTTTCCTTTTTCAACCAATAGATCGGGTTTATATTGAGTTTGTACTGTGTTTCCCTTTATTTCCCTATTAGATCAAGAGACCAGTTGGATAGCCAGTCTCTGCTACTTTTCGCCTCCATTATTTCCTCTTTCGACCAAGTCCTAGGTTCAGGTAACAGATCTTGCCCCACCCCCACCCCCTTTCTTCCTTGTTTGAACCATGTAGTACTAGATTCGAGTGCATGAACTACTTTTCCCTCTTAACAGTCAAAATTTAGGTGGCTTTCAAAGAGCCGATCTATCCTATCTACGAGGGGGCCTGGGAAATAGTAAAAGATACAAATGCACCGACGTCAGGAGCTCGGGAAGTAGAGCAAGGCCGGTTTCAAAGGAAGTTATACCTGAGGGTCACCGAGATGTTGCTAGGTGGGCGGCGGGAGGCCGGATCTGCCCACACTACGATAGCGAGGAAGAAGGGGTCGGAGGCCCTCCCTAGCCAGCGGTACTTGGGAGAGAACGACAAGGCATGCTGGTCGGGACGCGCCAGCAGTGGGTAAGAGCCGTCACTGACGACGACTGCGTGAACATTGCACCTTCTCACCTTCCCTGGCAAAGAGGATCCGGCTGGATCTGTGACGAGCGGGAGCAGAGAGACAAAGTGTGTGGCCACCGCTGTCGTGTTTAGATCTGGAGAGGACGAGGCAATGTGAAGAGATCAACACTAGCATGCAAGCACGGAGGCTCCTGCCTATATAGTGGAGTACTAGTTTTCTTTTGTCTATCGGAGGCGCAATTGTCGTCATCTTGATATGAAGCATATAACACACAAAAATGCCACATGACAAGAAACCATAAACTCACGGCCCAAAGGAGACAACATGAATCCCGAGGGACAAACTAGACAAGGATCAAAGCTCAAATTAAAGATAAACTCGTAGAAAAGGGGTCCATCGATAGATGTCCTAATTAACATAGCCCGCTTGACCTAGATGGCGGCCGAGTAGTCTTCGTGCATGTGTCCCCCAATGACCAGCGCCTTGGAGGAACTCAGTTGTCGCTGTTTAACCCTCGCAGTGATCCGAAGCACTTGACACCTAATATTGCGAGATGACAAGAAACCTTTTTTTAGATTTCTCATCGGAACTACAGCCCTGTACAACACAGCCTACGCGATATGTAGACGATAGCCAATCCAGGCGTGTCTGCTGGAGTCTGGTCACATGCATGGACGAACTGATATTCCGTGTCATGCAGGGATCGTTCAGGCACCAATGTCTGTACAACACTTCTCTAGTACTATCGCTCGTCTCTCTCTTCTATTAACTCACCCGACTTGCGGGGCCAGGGAGTGTGCCTATGGTCAGTTCCCGATTGCGGTCCCGCATGTGTGTGCAAATGCAATATGATGAGTGTTCCATTCGAAGAGCGGCGTGCCAGACCGACCGACCGTCTGGGGTGGACACAAACGCGACGGGCGTGCTGTATAGTCCGTACATGTGTACCGCCATTTTCTTGAGGCTTTGCTCCATGGCGCAATCCATGGATACAAAATTAATATACTGTACTATTTAAAAGTCAAGTGCGGGGCAGTTCCACCTAGTTGGTTTGACAGAGACGCGAGAATATGAGGGACTAGGCTGCTGCAAACGTAGGGCTGTGTGATTTGACAGTGAGTTACTGCTGGACAGGTGGGGCCCCATGATTTGACTTGCCATTTTATCATTTTAACAGAGGTGCTATAACCGACGTGAGTCTCCCCATTCCTGACCACCTCCATGGTATACAGGTGCCTCTCCCAATGCTCCACCATGTAGAGGTTGGCTCTTGCATGAGAGCCCACTCCTCCACTTTTTCCTTGCCTCTTTCCCCCACATATGCAAAAATGCCATGTAAGCGGGCTTATAGTGCACTATTGTACTTGCTCGTACAGGTGCTAAGCCTGCCACATAGGCATAAAGTCTGATGTGTCAAGTTAATTACTCCATTCGTCTAGGTGTGCAAGTCATCTTACGAAAACCAAATAATCCCAAAAAACTTAGGCGCAGTGCATACATCATTTCTTGTTTCTTGACATATCAACCAATAAGAGATGTGGGGTGTGCATGCTTTTAATGACTTGAGACTACCATTTTGATACATCTCCAACGTATCTATAATTTTTGATTGTTCCATGCTATTGTATTATCTGTTTTGGATTCTAATGGGCTTATTTATACACTTTTATATTATTTTTTGGACTAACCTACTAACCCAAGGCCTAGTGCAAATTGCTGGTTTTGGCCTATTTCGGTGTTTTGCGGAAAAGGAATATCAAATGGAATCCAAACGGAATGAAACCTTCGGGAGAGTTACTTTCGGAACAAACGTGATTCAGGGGACTTGGAGTGGACGTCAAGAAACCAACGAGGAGGCCACGAGGCAGGGGGCGCGCCTACACCCTTGGGCGCACCCTCCACCCTCGTGGGCCCCTCGTGGCTCCACCGACCTACTTCTTCCTCTACGAAAACATCCAGGAGCACCACGAAACCCTATTTTCCACCGTCGCAACCTTCTTTACCAAAGAGATCCCATCTTGGGGCCTTTTCCGGAGCTCCGCCGGAGGGGGAATCAATCACGGAGGGCTTCTACATCAACACCATAGCCTCTCCGATGATGTGTGAGTAGTTTACTTCAGACCTTCGGGTCCATAGTTATTAGCTACATGGCTTCTTCTCACTCTTTGGATCTCAATACTATGTTCTCCTCAATCTTCTTGAAGATCTTTTTGATGTAACTCTTTTTGCGGTGTGTTTGTCGAGATCCGATGAATTGTGGGTTTATGATCAAGTTTATCTATGAACAATATTTGATTCTTCTCTGAAATCTTTTATGTATGATTGGTTATCTTTGCAAGTCTCTTCGAATTATCGATTTGGTTTGGCCTACTAGATTGATCTTTCTTGCAATGGGAGAAGTGCTTAGCTTTGGGTTCAATCTTGCCGTGTCCTTTCCCAGTGATAGTAGGGGTAGCAAGGCATATATTGTATTGTTGCCATCGAGGATAAAAAGATGCGGTTTATATCATATTGCTTGAGTTTATCCCTCTACATCATGTCATCTTGCCTAATGCATTACTCTGTTCTTATGAACTTAATACTCTAGATTCATGCTGGATAACGGTCGATGTGTGGAGTAATAATAGTAGATGCAGAATCGTTTTGGTCTACTTGTCGTGGATGTGATGCCTATATACATGATCATACCTAGACATTCTCATAATTATGCACTTTTCTATCAATTGCTTGACAGTAATTTGTTCACTCACCGAAATACTTATGCTATCTTGAGAGAAGCCACTAGTGAAACCTATGGCCCACGGGTCTATTTTCCTTCATATATGTTTCCAATCTATTTTACTTTCAATATATATCATGAAAATACCAAAAATATTTATCTTATTATTATTATCTCTATTAGATCTCACTCTCGTAAGTGACCGTGAAGGTCTTGACAACCCCTATATCACATTTGTTGCGAGCTTCTTATTTGTTTGTGTAGGTACGAGGGACTTGCGTGTAGTCTCCTACTGGATTGATACATTGGTTCTCAAAAACTGAGGGAAATACATGCGCTACTTTGCTGCATCACCCTTTCCTCTTCAAGGGAAAACCAATGCAGTGCTCAAGAGGTAGCACATTTCATTGGGAGATGTCACTCCTTGGCAAATGCAATAAATACTACGAAGAAAGAGATAGAGCAAAGTAAAAAATACTCTTATAGCCAACCTTATAGCTAACCTTGTTGTATGAGTGACCAAGTGATGACTATGTATGACATGACAACATCAGATAGCCTAATGCACCGTGTTCTCCAAGGGCGCGACCGCACGAGCGAGGCGATGGTCGTGGTCGGCGCGACCATGATATGGGCTGCTGGCAGCCCTTGGATCTGAGATCGAATGGTGGCATGCTAAGTTGCTCAAAATTTGCAGAATAACCCTCCAGGATAGGATATTCACCCATAGGTCTAGAATCACGCCATGCAACCATTCGATCTCAGATCCAAGGGCTCTCGGAAGCCCGTATCATGGGAGAATGGAAAGCTTCGTATCACCTATAATTTTTCCGACGCTTGACATGACATCGAAAGCCATTTAATTGGGCGTCGAGTAGATATGACATCTAATTGGGCCCCCATAGTTATGCATGAATCCATTTATCCATGATGCACGCCACTACCCTGCCATTCGCACGCCCCCACTCGGCATTTTTACAATCGATAAACCGCTCCTAGTCGTCCCGTCCTTCCACACTACGATAGTTCCACACTAATCCTAACCCTCCTGTCAAATCCATGGCGTCCCAAATCTCCATGATCGGCGGTGGGTACATGGTTAGAACCATCACCGGTGATGAGTTCGACGTCATCTACACCCGTTCTTCCGCAACGGTGAAATGATGCCTTGCTCACTTCAAACGCATGTTTGAAAACTCAAATGATGAGTGGGTCGCTGGGCTAGATGTTGAGTACACCACAGTCCTGGGCAGTGAGAAGAATCTAAAGGAGGGAGAGAAGAAGAAGCCCGCCATGATCCAGGTTTGCGTGCATTACTTATGCTTGGTCTACCTGGAATTCCTCAAGGGCGGCCAAGTCAAATTCGTTAATGTAGACTTTAGGAATGACAAGGAAATCCTGGGTTGGATAGGCCTCGTTGTAGGCAACCACTTCGACCTCCAGAAGGAAGGGCCAGTGCCATCCCGTGATCAGCCTTCAATGCTGACCCTGGCAGGAGCCATGGTACATCCTTCGTACGGTAAACTGAAGAAACCTCTGCACACATTTCATCGTGCCTGGTAGTGGAATGTACTAGATATAGACCACATCCACTACGCTTCAATGGATGGCTACCTTTGTTTCAATATCTACAAGGGTTGGATGAAGAGCAAAGAAGTATCGCTCAAGAGGAAGAGGGACAAGGACGAAGTCGAGGACGTGGACGAGGACTCTGAGTAAGGTGGCAGTGCCATTGCTCATGGTGGTTCTAATGCAGTGTCTACCGGATTAGTTGCTTAGTTTAATTTCTGGTGTGCATAGCTTTATTTGAGGGTGTGTTGTGTTGAGCCCCCAGCAGAACTATGATATGTCTCTTCTTGTTAGTTTAACTCTTCAGTACGTACATACTAGTATTTCTTATAGTTCATCTTTTAGATGGTATAGTACTACGACTACGAGTCGTTTCTTCACATTATATACATACAATATATATGGCCAACATCATATAGCCAGCGGTTTGGTTGTCAAAGATTTTTTGGGTGCTTAGTTTTGTCAAAGAATTTTAGGTGCATAGTTTTATTTGAGGGTTGTGTTGTGCTGGACACCATTATTATGACTCAAATCTCTTTTGCCATGTTATAATGATATAAATGCCGATGGACCAACATGCCAACTCTCCCTCTATCTCACTACAGTAAAATAAAAGTGTGGGGCCTACTTGATCCCAACAGCGTTCTTATTTTCCGGTAATATTGTTCGCTTGGTTACTCCTAACAAGCGAGGCCACTATCGGTGTCAAAACCGACGGATCTCGGGTAGGGGGTCCCGAACTGTGCGTCTAAGGCGGATGGAAATAGGAAGCAGGGGACACGATGTTTAGCCAGGTTCGGGCCCTCTTGATGGAGGTAATACCCTATGTCCTTCTTGATTGTTCTTCATGATATGAGTATTACAAGAGTTGATCAACCACGAGATCGTAGAGTCTAAACCCTAGAAGCTAGCGTATGGTATGATTGTATGTTGTCCTACAGACTAAACCCTCCGGTTTATATAGACACCGGAGGGGGCTAGGGTTACACAGAGTCGGTTACAAGGGAGGAGATCTACATATCCGTATTGCCAAGCTTGCCTTCCATGCCAAGGAAAGTCCCATCCGGGCACGGGACGAAGTCTTCAATCTTGTATCTTCATAGTCCAACAGTCCGGCCAGAGGATATAGTCCGGTTGTCCGGAGACCCCCTAATCCAGGACTCCCTAAGTAGCCCCTGAACCAGGCTTCAATGACGACGAGTCCGGCGCGCAGTATTTTCTTCGGCATTGCAAGGCGGGTTCTTCCTCCAAATACTCCATAGAAGATTTTGAACACAAGGATAGTGTCCAGCTCTGCTAAACAAGTTCCACATACCACCGTAGAGAGAATAATATTTCCACAAATCTAATCTACGGACACGTTTAGCAACATGACATCATGCGATGGCCCGGTCATTATTCGAACCATTTTTCTCAACCAGCACTGCACACATCGCTAGGCGGTTTTCTTGGCACGTCTTGTCGAACCAGAGATCGTGTCCCCCTTATCACGGGATTCTCATCAATACGGACGCGGGTAACCCAACCGCGCCATTCCTTACAGAGCTTGGAGAATAAGAGGTTTTACCAGGCGAGGGGGAGGCGCATCGCCTCTTCCGCCATTATAAAGAGACAAGAATTCACACTCTTCACCCATACCTTCTTCCCCACTCATTCCATTCTGCTCAGGCTCCAACGCGCGAGCATTCACCTCCTCCACCCACAAAAGGTCTTCCAAAGATGTCCGGATCTGGAGCAGGGAGGCAAATGGATGGCCTCTACCGTCCGAGAGAAGGATATCAAAAAGCTTCGGGAGGCCTGGTATCTGGCTAAGAAAATCGGCCACCGTTTCCCGACGGCGGGACAGATCGTCCCCACTGCGGAACCCCACAAGAGGGTTGTATTCCTCCCTCACTTTGTCCGTGGGCTAGGATTTGCCCTTCACCCATTCGTTCGCGGTATCATGTCCTATTATGGGATCGATCTTCACGATATGTCCCCTAATTCCTTCCTCAACATCTCGACATTCATTGTCGTGTGCGAGGCCTTTTCTCCGTGTTTTGCCACACTTCGGTTTATGGCTGAAGGTATTTAATGGGAAGCCCAAGGTGGTGAGCGGCGAGCACGCCGAGTGCGAGGGCGCTATGGTGAGCAAGATGCCCAACGTCATATGGCCAACGGGAACCTTTAATGATTATGTCAAGGAGTGGCAACAACAGTTGTTTTACACTGAGCCAAGCGATAAGGAACGGGCCGCTTCTCCCGAGTTTCGATCCGGCGCCCCTCTGCGGCTTACGTCCTGGGTCAAGAAAGGACTGGATTGGTCCTCGTCCGATGAACTGTCGGTGCTCCAGACGCGCGTTAAAGATATGGGAGATAAGAACACTGAACTCGTCGACGTAGTCCAGGTGATGTTAGTCCGCCGGATACTGCCTTGTCAACACCGGACTTGCAATCCATGGGAGTTTGATCCGGCCAGGAACCAAACCTTGTGAAGGCTCTTCGGCTCGTCGCACGAGGACATTTGGAAGGTGCTTTTTAAGTCCAGCAAATCATGGCCGGACTCCACCAAAGACCGTGGGTACCAACTGTCCCGCCCTGCAAGTTCGGTGAGTTTATCAAACCTTTCCATCCGCATGATCCAAAGGAAGCGCTTGACACGTGTTCATTCAACTTTCCCAGAGCTGGGCGAAGAAGGCGGATCGGATCCATTGTCCAGCCCCGCTGCCCGAAGACCCGGCCATCCCACTTCTGACGAAGATGCTAGTCCCGGCTCCTTACAAGGTGCCGAAGAAGACGGCCGCGAAGGAGGCTAAAAAGACCTGGGGCGGCCTTTGTCGTCGTGGCACTTCAGGCACAATACCCGAAGGATCTGATGCCCATTCCGCCTTCGAAGAGGACGAAAAGGAGGAGGGAGATGAATCCCCTGCGGAGGGAAGAAGGAAGAGGACGGCCTCCGCATCCTTGGAGGCCGAACTACCCGAAAGAGGAAAGATTCCTCGTCAAGAGGAGTCTCCTACCGCCGCCGATAGAGGCCCGACATGGGATCCCAGGGCCCAGCCCCTGGTGAACTCGTGAGTATATAAAATCCGAATATGTTTAAGTGTCCGGACACATCGCAGCTTAGTATTTTAACCTAAACAGTATATTTCTTGTAGTCTGGCGAGGTCCTGTACCGAACAATCCTCATCGGAGGACCTGCTGAGCTCAAACGCTATGGAGAGCGGGACGTCCCCAAAGGACCCTTCCTCCAAGCAGGTGCCAAACACCGAGGCCTCGTCCCAAAAGGACCCCGGCTAAGGAGAAAAGGAAAAAACCGTGAAGGCAACGCCTAGAGGTCAAACCGTAGGGGCCGGAGACGTGGGGAAAAAGATTCCGTCGGCAACCTCTGTCCATCAAGAAGTGTCGGATGCTTTGTTGGTGGCGCTATGAGATGCCTCCATCGTTGATGAACACCGTGCCCTTATGAGCGCCATGATTGAGAAAATTCAGTCGACTGAGAGTGGACTGAACGATGCCTGTATCAGTCTTATAAAAGGCTTTGAGGTATGTTTTATGAGTTATCAAAGAGTGTCATAGTATCGATAGTAGCCCCTAATACACTGTTCGGTGAAAGAAAGAACTAGACAGGGGATCGAATTCATGATCTCGGGAAGACTCACTAAATGAAATTGATTTCTCTCCTATTTCAAGCAGATGCTTGTAGCGGCTGCTGCCTCTCACACTGCGGAGATCGCCAAACGTAATCAAAGTCTGGAGCGGTCCAGAGAAGAAATTGGCCGATTGCAAATGCAGTTGAGGGATAAACAAGGTAAGCACCAGTATTACGTGCATTTATTGTGAGATAAATGTTCGGTATGAAATGAGCCGCATAATTTGTGCTAGGCGTTGTGACCGAAGTCGAGGCCCTCAAAAGGGCCGTTGCTGAGGCCGAGAAAAAGGCGGCCACGGAGCGGGCTCTTCGTGAGAAACACGAAGCCAGAGTTATTAAAGCTGAGTAGGAGCTACAAGAGGACATAAGTAAATGTGAGGCCTTGGAGCGGAGTTTAACGGAGAAAGAGTCCGAACTCACCAAGGCGCGCCAAGCCACGAGCGACGCCCAGGGGGAAACTCAAAGTGCGCTGCAAGGGATCCAAGAGGCGAGGAAGATCGCGGCGGGTAAGCTTTTCCCATGCATAAAAAATATTTGAAGGGAAAACTATGTTTCTGATTGTGAATCCGGACTTCTCAGGTGTATTTGCCGAGCTATCGCACAGTATATCAGATGCCGCTCACTTCTACCGAGCCAAAGGAAGGAACATCACCGATAAGCTTTTTTTGGTCTCAGTATTTGGCACCAAATTATCCGGTGCCTTTTGCCGATCAACTGAAACAGCTGATCGAACAGCATAAGGCGGTGGAACTAGCTATGAAAGATGTGGTTATCCGGCTATGGCCTGTCGAACCGATTCCAAGCAGCTACTTCGGGCTCGTAAGGCGGCTTATAAGCACTTGCCCTCGACTTGACGTCATCAAGCGGTCGGTCTGTATAAATGGAGCGCGAATGGCCTTCGCCCTTGCAAAGGTGCACTGGGGGAAGATGGTGGTCAAGTAGAGCAAGTAAATCAAATTTTGGAGGATATGCTCCGAGCTTCTGTCATCTCTTTTGGTATGAATGGGAGAAATGCCTTCCATTCGCGGCGTTCGCTTATAACAATAGTTATCAAGCTAGCTTGGGCAAAGCTCCTTTCGAAGTTCTCTATGGACGAAAATGTCGAACGCCTCTTAACTGGTCAGAAACCGGGGAAAGACAACTCTTTGGCCCGGATATGATTCAGGAAGCAAAAGAGCGGGTTCGCGTTATTCGTGAGAAATTAAAAACAGCCCAATCTCGTCAAAAGAGCCAATATGACCGCAAACATAAGCTCATGACTTATGAAGTCGGCGAGAAGGCTTACCTTCGGGTTACTCCTTTAAAGGGAACCCATCGTTTCGGTATCGAAGGCAAATTGGCTCCTCGTTACATTCTTGCCAAACGAGGAGAAGTTGCCTACCAGTTGGAACTACCTCCGCATCTTTCCAGAGTTCACGATGTCTTCCACGTTTCTCAACTCAGACGTTGCTTCGCGGATCCTATCTGTGGAGTGGACCACGAAACGCTTGATCTACAAGATAATCTCACATATCGGGAATATCACGTTCGTATCCTTGATCAAGCCGAGCGTACCACTCGACGCCATAACATCAAGTTTCTCAAGGTTTAATGGTCACACCACTCTGAAAAGGAAGCCACTTGGGAAAGGGAGGATCGTATTCGACTTGAGTACCCCACCTTCTTTCCAACGGATCCTAAATCTCGAGACAAGATTCTTTTGAGTGGGGGTGAGCTGTCACACCCTAGCTAGTTCATGCATTAGAGTGTTGCATCATGTCTACTCTTCCAGAAAAGCTGAATTGGGGATGGCAGAAACCCCCAGCACCCCCTCAAACCAACTAGGGTTTACTAAAATCTTTTTCAATGAACCTGAAATGCCCTTCTAAAATGTTCATCATCTTTGCCTTGGTCTAGAACCTTTGACAAAGATGGTGCACAATTTTCTAGGACATCATAAGGTCATTGGATTAACCCATATGCTATTTGCATTTGGACATTTAAATGCTACTAAATATTTTAAATGTCCAAATAATACCAAACTGAAATGTTCCATGTTGGATATGTTCTAAACAGTGGGCATGTGCAGTTTGGTGATTTTCGGAAATGCCTAAGTATTTTTAGAAAAGACACAAACTTGCAGAAATAAAGAAAAGAGGAAAAAATAAAAGGGAAACAAACTTACCTGGCAAAGCCATCAGCCGACCCACCTGGCGGCCCAGCACTGTGCTGGACCGTGCCAGCCAGCTGCTTCGTCCTCGCCAGGCAGGCAGGGAGGTGACGCCGGCGTGCGTGAGCTCGCCAGCGCATCAGCTGCTTTCTGCCCTCGCCACTGGACACCTGGGCGAGCTCCACATCGCCGCCCCGACCCCGTAGACACCTTGCTCACTCCTGTGCCTCTCTCCCTCACCCTCTCCCACCATGGCCGACGCTGCCGCGCCTGCGCCACCGTGAAACTCGCATCCACCGTCATCCCCGCGCCGCGCTGCCGTGTCCATGAGCTCCGCTGTCATCTGCTTCGTGGAGCTAGCCGAGCCCCGGGCGCTCGCATGCTCTAATTCGTCTTGTTTGACCTCGTCTTCACCGAACACCGCCGGAGATCCCCTTCGCCGTCACCGCCGCACCAGCTCGTCCCCGACATCGCCGTCTGCCTCGTTATGATCGACGTGAGCCCAGCTACCTCCTCCCCCTTCCCATTCTCGCTCTCGAGCACCACAGCAACTACACCGAGCTCGGCCGCACCCGACGCCGCCACCGCACGTCGCCGTCATGGCCACAGCCATGTTGGCTTGATTCTGAGCATGCCGTCGTCTTCACCGCACTCGCAGAAGCCCATAGCACCTCCACATGCGCCTCGCCGTGCCTCATAGCGACGATTTCGACCTCGCCCGAACTCCGGCGACCGCCAACGTCGTCGCCGGCAACGTTTCCGGCCACCCCAGCTCCACCCACTGCCGCCATTCGACGCGGCTCACTCCCCGCATCACGTAGATGTGCTCCGCCGTCGTTTTGGTCACTGGAGCACGAAACTCGCACCGCTCCGCCGTGTCTGGCCTCGCCGGCGGCTAAACGCCAGCGAGTTTGACCCTGTTTGACCCTGGGTGGGCCCAGGTTGACTCCCCCTGAGTCTATGACAAGTGGGACCGCTCTGCTAATTAACTTAGATTAGCACTAACTAAATTTAGTTAGTTATTTAACTACTGACACGCGGGTCCCACTGGTCAGGTTTGACCTGGACTGGCTCCGTTGACCGCTGACGTCACCCTAACGCAATGCTGACGCAATAATTCAATTACTGGAATTATTCTTATACAGGAAATTCTAGAAAATATTACAAACTTCAAAAATTCATAACTTTTAATCTGTAACTCCAAATGCAAAGATTTATATATGAAATTTGATTAGAAAAATTAAATATTTCCATCTGTAATGGTTTCATGCATGACAAAACACTTTAACCTTGCTGTTTAGGTGAAACAAGCTAATGCACTTATATGGCTTAAGAACATAAGCTATCATTTGAATCCTTGATTCAAATAGACTCAAACCAGCTTGTTTCACAATGCATTAGGCAGACACCTCATATTGCCATGTCATAGCATGCATCATATTGTTGCATATTGCCATGTAATGATTGTGTTCTGTGGTGTCTTTCGTGGTAGGTTCTGCCTCCGAGGATATTTCCGTGTATCCAACTGAAGGGCAGTACTCTACTACTACTCCATCAGGCAAGCAGCCCCATTGATCATATCGATACAATCCCATGTTCTCGCTCCTGCTCTCTTTTACTGCATTAAGACAACAATGTTTCAAACTACTGTGTGCTGCGGTAGTTGAACCCTTATCCTCTGCATGACCTGTCATTGCCACGGTAACTAGATGAAACCCACTAGCATGTGTAGGAGTTGATTGAGCCATGTATGTGTTTCCTACCTCGCTATGCCTGCTATGCTTAGAGTTGTGTCAGGTCTGGTTCATCTGGGTGATGGGCTAGAGTGAAATGATTACGTCGGTAATGTGAGGGATGTGTTGAACATGTTTTGGTAAAGGTATCGATGAGAGGCCATGTAGGAGTACATGGTGGGTTGTTTCATTGAGGCCGTCCCTAAGAACTGAGATCTGTATGCATGATTTAAGATTCAGCTACTACCACACATTAGGCCCAGAAATATGACCCCGCTCGACTTACTGCCCCTCTCGTCCTCTGTCCAGGAGTTGCAACTAGTTTCTGGTTTTTATAGGTTATGTGTTGGCGGTCGTGCGTAGCACTGACCCTAGGGTGGGCTATGATGCGGTAGATACACCATGGCCGGGTATGCCGGGTGCCCATGTGGCGTCTCGGGACCCTGTACACATCATTTGGGGCCGTTGAGGACACCCCGGCCGGATTTCCTTGCGGATGGAACCCGAATATGCGATAAACCTGGACTAGAGACTTGTGTGGTTAGTCAGGTCGTGGTCTACACCCACTTCGTCTTTCACTTGAAGTCTACCGAGCACATGTCGTGTGCGGACGCTAAGTGGTTGAAACATGTGTGACGAAGTACACCCCTGCAGGGTATAAAACTATTTGAATAGCCGCGTCCGTGGTAAAGGACTACTTGGTTGCCTATACAGTTCATAGACAAGTTAATGGTTACTACTAAAAGACTCAAGATAAGTGTGAATACCGAGGATGGCCCTCTCATAGGATGACGAGGGAGGATCCACGGTGGAGTATTGTGTTGGTGATTAGTGGTGTCTTTTAGGATAGCTTAGCCAAGAGTCAAAGCTGGCTTGCTGCAATAACTCCACCACCTTCTTGAGAATGAGCATGTATAGTAGGATTTGTTGTAAGACTTGCTGAGTACCTTTGTACTCATGTTGCGTTAATTACTGTTTCCAGACGACAACACCGCCCCCTCTGACAGGTTTTACGTAGACCTCGACGTCGATTAGTAACTTGCCACCCAGGTGGTGATTCTGTCCATGGAGGGCCCTATATAGATAGACATGCTTCGTCAAGCCTAGTTTCTTTCTAGTGTCTGTACTCAGACTTATTTTCTTCCGCATATGCTTGTATGCTTGTATGACTTGATTGTCGGGTCATGTGACCCCTACCTGTATGAACATGTTATGTATGGCTCTCCGGAGCCTTTAAATAAAGTACTTGAGTTGTAGAGTTTTGTTGTGATGCCATGTTGTATTTACACATATCGAGCATATTGTGTGTATGATTGAAATGCTTGGTATGTGTGGGATCTGACAATCTAGTTGTTTATCCTTAGCAGCCTCTCTTATGGGGAAATGTAGTCTAGTGCTTCCATGAGCCATAGTACTCCGCTACAGCCCGATTCACCGGAGTCCTGCTAACCCAGCACTACTCCTCAGGACACTTGACTGGCCGGCATGTGTTTCACTTTGTTCTTGTGTCTGTCCCTTCGGGGAAATGTCACGCGGTGACATTCGGAGTCCTGGTTAGTCTGCTACAGCCCGGGTTCCCGGAGTCCTGTTAGCCTAGTGCTACAGCCCGGATTCACACGCTGCTGACCGACATGTTCGATGTGATTCATGTATGCCTATCCCCATAGGTTAGTGCCGCTTTGGGTTCACGACTAGCCATGTCGGCCCGGGTTCTCTGTCATATGGATGCTAGCGACACTATCATAAACGTGAGCCAAAAGGCGCAATCAGTCTCGGGCCATGGTAAGGCGACACCCGTGGGAATACCATGCGTGAGGCCGCAAAGTTATATGAGGTGTTACCGGCTAGATCGATGTGACTTGGAACCACTATTCAAGATATCTTCCGATATGCTGATAAATCGGCCGACTTATCGCTTACCGTTGTCAGACCGATAAGATAAATCGGTCGATAAATCAACTGATATGGTGATAAATCGGCCGATATGCCGATAAACTGGCTGATTTACCCCTTATCATGGGTCGACCGATAAGTTCACGATAAGCGATATCCCCAACATTGCTTGGAACCGGGGTCCTGACAGCCACAATAAATAAAATTACATTGAGAATTATGCTAGGTAGCATTCCACATCAAAAAATCTATTTGTATCATTTACCTACTCGAGGACGAGTAGGAATTAAGCTTGGGGATGCTTGATACATCTCCAATGTATCTATAATTTTTTATTGTTCCATGCTATTATATTATCTGTTTTGGATGTTAATGGGATTTATTTATACACTTTTATATTATTTTTGGGACTAACCTACTAACCCAAGGCCCAGTGCAAATTGCTGTTTTTTTGCCTATTTCAGTGTTTCACAGAAAAGGAATATCAACCGGAATCCAAACGGAATGAAACCTTCGGGAGAGTTATTTTTGGAACAAACGTGATCCAAGGGACTTGGAGTGGGCGTCAAGAAAGAAACAACGGAGCCACGAGGCAGGGAAGCGCGCCTGCCCCCCTAGGCATGCACCCCACCCTCGTGGGCCCCACACAGCTCCACCGACCTAATTCTTCCTCCTATATATATCCATATACCCCAAAAACATCCAGGAGAACCGCGAAACCCTATTTCCACCGTCGCAACCTTCTGTACCTAAGAGATCCCATCTTGGGGCCTTTTCCGGAGCTCCGCCGGAGGGGGAATCGATCACGGAGGGCTTCTACATCAACACCATAGCCTCTCCGATGATGTGTGAGTAGTTTACCATAGACCTTCGGGTCCATAGTTATTAGCTAGATAGCCTCTTCTCTCTCTGTGGATCTCAATACAATGTTCTCCTTGATCTTCTTGGATATCTATTTGATGTAACTCTTTTTGCGGTGTGTTTGTCGAGATCCCATGAATTGTTGGTTTATGATTAAGTTTATCTATGAACAATATTTGATTCTTCTCTGAAATCTTTTATGTATGATTGGTTATCTTTGCAAGTCTCTACGAATTATCAGTTTGGTTTGGCCTACTAGATTGATCTTTCTTGCAATGGGATAAGTGCTTAGCTTTGGGTTCAATCTTGCGGTGTCCTTTCCCAGTGACAGCTGGGGCAGGTAAGCACGTATTGTATTGTTGCCATCGAGGATAAAAAGATGGGGTTTATATCATATTTCTTGAGTTTATCCCTCTACATCATGTCATCTTGCCTAATGTTTTACTCTGTTCTTGTGAACTTAATACTCTAGATGCATGCTGGACAGCGGTCGATGTGTGGAGTAATAGTAGTAGATGCAGAATCGTTTCGGTCTACTTGTCGCGGACGTGATGCCTATATAGATGATAATGCCTAGATATTCTCATACTTATGCACTTTTCTATCAATTGCTCGACAGTAATTTTTTCACCCACCATAATACTTATGCTATCTTGAGAGAAGCCACTAGTGAAACCTATGGCCCCTTGGTCTATCTTTTATCATATAAGTTTCCAATCTATTTTATTTTGCAATCTTTACTTTCAATCTATATCATAAAAATACCAAAAATATTTATCTTATTATTATTATCTCTATCATATCTCACTCTCTTAAGTGGCCGTGAAGGGATTGACAACTCCTTTATCACGTTGGTTGCAAGGTTCTTATTTGTTTGTGTTGTGGAAACATCACGCAGATGTCCTAGTGTGAGGACTTAATCGTGAGGCCAACGCATCTATGTGGTAGCTTGAAGGGGTTGATCAGAATCGAGAGACGAGAGACGCAACACGCAAGATGAAGATTTAGACAACTTCGGGCCCCGGGAAACATCATCCGGTAACAACCCTACATGTTGTTTGTGGCTAGGTCTCATTATCATCATGAGGGAGTCGCCATAACTCCGGCTCTCCCAGTTGTGTCTAGACTTAATGATTATTCAACTTGTCCCTCTTGGGGTGCCCTGCCCCTCCTTATATATTTTTAAGCGGCGGGTTGTTGGGGAACGTAGCAGAAATTCAAAATTTTCCTACGTGTCACCAAGATCTATCTATGGAGAGACTAGCAACAAGGGGAAGGAGAGTGCATCTACATACCCTTGTAGATCGCTAAGCGGAAGCATTCAAGAGAACGGGGTTGATGGAGTCGTACTCGTCGTGATCCAAATCGCCAGAGATCCTAGTGCCGAACGGACGGCACCTCCGCGTTCAACACACGTACAGCCCGACGACGTCTCCCACGCCTTGATCCAGCAAGGAGAGAGGGAGAGGTTGAGGAAGACTCCATCCAACAGCAGCACAACGGCGTGGTGGTGATGGAGGAGCCTGGCTATCCTGCAGGGCTTCGCCAAGCACCGCGGGAGAGGAGAAAGGAGAAAGAGAGGTAGGGCTGCACCAACGGGGAGAGGAACTCATCTCGTGTCTTGGGGCAAGGGGGAGGGGGAGGCGCCCTAGGGTTTCCCCTAGGGGGGCGGCGGCCAGGGCGGATGGGATCTACCCCTTGGGTGACTTGGCCCCCAAGCCAGGAGGTGGGAACCCTTAGATGGGGCGCCCCAAACCCCTGGTCACGTGGGAATAGGTGAGGGGGGTGCACAGCCCCTTAGTGGGCTGGTTTGCCCCCTTCCCTTGGCCCATGAAGCCCCCCAACACTTGCCGGGGCTCCCGAAACACCTTTCGGTCATGCTGGTCATCACCCAGTACCTCCGGAACACTCCCGGACTCCAAAACCCTTCGTCCAATATATCAATCTTTACCTCCGGACCATTCCGGAACTCCTCGTGATGTCCGGGATCTCATCCGGGACTCCGAACTACCTTCGGTAACCACATACAAGCTTCCTTTATAACCCTAGCATCACCGAACCTTAAGTGTGTAGACCCTACGGGTTCGGGAGACACGCAGACATGACCGAGACGTTCTCCGGTCAATAACCAACAGCAGGGATCTGGATACCCATGTTGGCTCCCACATGTTCCACGATGATCTCATTGGATGAACCACGATGTCAAGGACTTAATCAATCCCGTATTCAATTCCCTTTGTCTATCGGTATGATACTTGCCCGAGATTCGATCGTTGGTATCCCGATACCTTGTTCAATCTCGTTACCGGCAAGTCTCTTTACTCGTTCTGTAACACATCATCCCGTGATCAACTCCTTGATCACATTGTGCACATTATGATGATGTCCTACCGAGTGGGCCCAGAGATACCTCTCCGTCACACGGAGTGACAAAGCCCAGTCTCGATTCGTGCCAACCCAACAGACACTTTCGGAGATACCCGTAGTGTACCTTTATAGCCACCCAGTTATGTTGTGACGTTTGGCACACCCAAAGCACTCCTACGGTATCCGGGAGTTGCACAATCTCATGGTCTAAGGAAATGATACTTGACATTAGAAAAGCTTTAGCATACGAACTACACGATCTTGTGCTAGGCTTAGGATTGGGTCTTGTCCATCACATCATTCTCCTAATGATGTGAAACCGTAACCATATATTGATCAACGAGCTAGTCAACTAGAGGCTAACTAGGGACATGGTGTTGTCGATGTATCCACACATGTATCTGAGTTTCCTATCAATACAATTCTAGCATGGATAATAAACGATTATCATGAACAAGGAAATATAATAATAACTTATTTATTATTTCCTCTAGGGCATATTTCCAACAGTCTCCCACTTGCACTAGAGTCAATAATCTAGTTCACATCGCCATGTGATTAACACTCATAGGTCACATCGCCATGTGACCAACATCGAAAGAGTTTACTAGAGTCAATAATCTAGTTCACATCACTATGTGATTAACACTCAGTGAGTTCTGGGTTTGATCATGTTGCTTGTGAGAGAGGTTTCAGTCAGCGGGTCTGCAACATTCAGATCCCTATGTATTTTGCAAATTTCTATGTGATCTTGTAGATGCAACTACTACGCTATATTTGGAGCTATTCCAAATAACTGTTCTACTATATGAATCCAGTTTACAACTCAGAATAATCTAGATTAGTGTCAAAGTTCGCATCGGCGTAACCCTTTACGACGAACTCTTTTACCACCTCCATAATCGAGAAAATTACTTAGTCCACTAGTTACTAAGGATAACTTTGACCGCTGTCTTGTGATCCATTCTTGGATCACTCTTGTACCCCTTGACTGACTCATGGCAAGGCACATTTCAGGTGCGGTACACAGCATAGCATACTGTAGAGCCTATGTCTTAAGCATAGGGGACGACCTTTGTCCTTTCTCTCTATTCTGCCGTGGTCGAGCTTTAAGTCTTAACTTCATACCTTACAACTCAGGCAAGAACTCCTTCTTTGACTGATCCATCTTGAACACCTTCAAGATCATGTCAAGGAATGTGCTCATTTGAAAGTACCATTAACCGTTTTGATCTATCCTTATAGTTCTTGATGCTCAATGTTCAAGTAGCTTAATCCAGGTTTTCCATTGAAAAACACTTTTCAAATAACCCTATATGCTTTCCAGAAATTCTACATCATTTCCGATCAACAATATGTCAACAACATATACTCATCAGAAATTCTATAGTGCTCCCACTCACTTCTTTGGAAATACAAGTTTCTTATAAACTTTGTACACACAAAAATCTTTGATCATCATCAAAGCACACATTCCAACTCCGAGATGCTTACTCCAGTCCTTAGAAGGATTGCTAGAGCTTTGCATACTTATTAACATCTTTCAGGATTGACAAAACCTTCCGGTTGTATCACATACAACCTTTCCTCAAGAAAATCGTCGAGGAAACAATGTTTTGACATCCCATCTCCAAGATTTCATAAATAATGCTGTAATTGCTAATATAATTCCAACAGACTCTTAGCATCGCTACGAGTGAGAAAGTCTCATCGTAGTTAACTCCTTGAACTTGTCGAAAAACATCTTAACGACAAGTTGAGCTTTCTTAATGGTGATACTTACCATCATTGTCCATCTTCCTTTTAAAATCCATATGTACCTAACAGCCTTACGACCATCAAGTAGTTCTTCCAAAGTCTACACTTTGTTTTCATACATGGATCCTTTCTCGGATTTTATGGCCTCGAGCCATTTATCGGAATTCAGGCCCACCATTGCTTCTCCATAGCTCGTAGGTTCATTGTTGTCTAGCAACATGACTTCCAAGACAGGATTACGTACCATTCTGAAGTAGTACGCATCCTTGTCATCCCACGAGGTTTGTTAGTGACTTGATCTGAAGTTTCACGATCACTATCATAAGCTTCCACTTCAATTGGTGTAGGTGCCACAGGAACAACTCTTTGTGTCCTGCTATACACTAGTTGAAGTAACGGTTCAATAACCTCATCAAGTCTCCACCATCCTCCCATTCAATTCTTTCGAGAGAAACTTTTCCTCGAGAAAGGACCCGATACAAGAAACAATCCCTTATTGCTTTCGAATCTGAGACAGGAGGTATACCCAACTGTTTTGGGTGTCCTATGAAGATGCATTTATCCTCTTTGGGTTTGAGCTTATCAGCCTGAAAATTTTTCACATAAGTGTCGCAGCCCCAAACTTTTAAGTAATGACAGCTTAGGTTTCTCTAAACCATAGTTCATACGGTGTCATCTCATCGGAATTACGTGGTGCCCTATTTGAAGTGAATGTGGTTGTCTCTAATGCCTAACCCATAAACTATCGTGGTAATTCGATAAGAGACATCATGGTATGCATCATATCCAATATGGTGCAGTTATGATGTTCGGACACACCATCACACTATGGTGTTCCAGGCTGTATTAGTTGTGAAACAATTTCCACAATGTCTTAATTCTGTTCCAAACTCGTAATTCAGATATTCATCTCTATGATCATATCATAGATCTTTTTATCCTCTTGTCACGACGATCTTTCAACTTCACCCTGAAATTACTTGAACCTTTCAATAATTCAGACTCGTGATTCATCAAATAAATATACTCAACATCTACTCAAATCATCTGTGAAATAAGAACATAACGATATCCACTACATGCCTCAGCACTCATTGGACTGCACACATCAAAATGTATTACTTCCAACAAGTTGCTTTCTAGTTCCATTTTACTGAAAACGAGGCTTTCAGTTATCTTGCCCATGTGGTATGATTTGCATGTCTCAAGTGATTCAAAATCAAGTGAGTCCAAACGGTCCATTTGCATGGAGTTTCTTCATGCATATACACCAATAGACACGGTTCGCATGTCTCAAACTTTTCAAAAATGATTGAGTCCAAAGATCCATCAACATGGAGCTTCTTCATGCGTTTTATACCGATATGACTTACGTGGTAGTGCCACAAGTAGGTGGTACTATCATTACTATCTTATATCTTTTGGCATGAACATGTGTATCACTACGATCGTGATTCAATGAACCATTCATTTTAGGTGCAAGACCATTGACGGTATTATTCAAATAAACAGAGTAACCATTATTCTCCTTAAATGAATAACCGTATTGCGATAGACATAATCCAATCATGTCTATGCTCAATGCAAACACCAATCTCGATGGTAGAGGGAGCTTGCGATGCTTGATCATATCAACATTGGAAACACTTCCAACACATATCGTCGGCTCACCTTTAGCTAGTCTCCGTTTATTTCGTAGCTTTTATTTCGAGTTACTAACACTTAGCAACCGAACCGGTATCTAATACCCTGGTGCTACTAGGAGTACTAGTAAAGTACACATCAACATAATGTATATCCAATATACTTCAATCAACCTTGCCAGCCTTCTCATCTACCAAGTATTTAGGGTAATTCTGCTCCAGTGGTTGTTCCCTTTTATTACAGAAGCACTTAGTCTCGGGTTTGGGTTCAACCTTGGGTTTCTCCACTAGAGCAGCAGCTGAATTGCCGTTTCATGAAGTATCCCTTCTTGCCCTTGCCCTTCTTGAAACTAGTGGTTTCACCAACCATCAACAATTGATGCTCCTTCTTGATTTCTACTTTGGTGTCAAACATCGCGAATATCTCAAGGATCATCATATATGTCCCTGATATATTATAGTTCATCACGAAGCTCTAGCAGCTTGGTGGTAATGACTTCGGAGAAACATCACTATCTTATCTGGAAGATCAACTCCCACTCGATTCAAATGATTGTTGTACTCAAACAATCTGAGCACAAGCTCAACAATTGAGCTTTTCTCATTAGTTTGTAGGCTAAGAAAATCGTCGGAGGTCTTATACCTCTTGACGTGGGCACGAGCCTGAAATCCTAATTTCAGCCCTCGAAACATCTCATATGTTTCGCGACGTTTCAAAACGTCTTTGGTGCCTCAACTCTAAACCGTTTAACTGAACTATCACGTAGTTATCAAAATGTGTATGTCAGATGTTCGCAACGTCCACAGACGACGTTCGAGGTTCAGCACACTGAGCGGTGCATTAAGGACATAAGCCTTCTATGAAGCAATGAGGACAATCCTCAGTTTACGGACCTAGTCCGCATAATTGCTACTATCAACTTTCAACTAAATTTTCTCTAGGAACATATCTAAACAGTATAACTAAAGCGCGAGCTACGACATAATTTGCGAAATCCTTTTGACTATGTTCAGGATAATTAAGTTCATCTTATGAACTCCCACTCAGATAGACATCCCTCTACTCATCTAAGTGATTACATGATCCGAGTCAACTAGGCCGTGTCCGATCATCACGTGAGACGGACTAGTCAACGTCGGTGAACATCTTCATGTTGATCGTATCTTCTATACGACTCATGCTCGACCTTTCGGTCTTCTGTGTTCCGAGGCCATGTCTGTACATGCTAGGCTCGTCAAGTTAACCCTAAGTGTTTTGCATGTGTAAAACTGTCTTACACCCGTTGTATGTGAACGTAAGGATCTATCACACCCGATCATCATGTGGTGCTTCGAAACGACGAACTTTAGCAACGGTGCACAGTTAGGGGAGAACACATTCTTGAAATTGTTATGAGCGATCATCTTATTTACTACCGTCGTTCTAAGTAAACAAGATGTATAAACATGATAAACATCACATGCAATCAAACAGTGACATGATATGGCCAATATCACTTTGCTCCTTTTGATCTCCAACTTCGGGGCTCCATGATCATCATCGTCACCGGCATGAAACCATGATCTCCATCATCGTGTCTTCTTGAAGTTATCACGTCATCTATTACTTCTACTATTACAGCTAACGGTTAGCAATAAAGTAAAGTAATTACATGACGTTTATGTTGACACGCAGGTCATAAATAAATAAAGACAACTCCTATGGCTCCTGCCGGTTGTCATATTCATCGACATGCAAGTCGTGATTCCTATTACAAGAACATGATCAATCTCATACATCACATATATCATTCATCACATCCTTTTGGCCATATCACATCACATAGCATACCCTGCAAAAACAAGTTAGACGTCCTCTAATTGTTGTTTGCATGTTTTACGTGGCTGCTATGGGTTTCTAGCAAGAACGTTTCTTACCTACGCAAAGACCACAACGTGATATGCCAATTGCTATTTACCCTTCATAAGGACCCTTTTCATCGAATCCGATCCGACTAAAGTGGGAGAGACAGACACCCGCTAGCCACCTTATGCAACTAGTGCATGTTTGTCGGTGGAACCAGTCTCACGTAAGCGTACGTGTAAGGTTGGTCCGGGCCGCTTCATCCCACAATGCCGCCGAATCAAGATTGGACTAGTAACGGTAAGCATATTGAACAAAATCAACGCCCACAACTACTTTGTGTTCTACTCGTGCATAGAATCTACGCAATAGACCTAGCTCTAATACCACTGTTGGGGAACGTAGCAGAAATTCAAAATTTTCCTACGTGTCACCAAGATCTATCTATGGAGAGACTAGCAACGAGGGGAAGGAGACTTCATCTACATACCCTTGTAGATCGCTAAGCGGAAGCGTTCAAGAGAATGGGTTGATGGAGTCGTACTCGTCGTGGTCCAAATCACCGGAGATCCTAGTGCCGAACAGACGGCACCTCCGCGTTCAACACACGTACAGCCCGACGACGTCTCCCACGCCTTGATCCAGCAAGGAGAGAGGGATAGGTTGAGGAACACTCCATCCAACAGCAGCACAACGGCGTGGTGGTGATGGAGGAGTGTGGCTATCCTGCAGGGCTTCGCCAAGCACCGCGGGAGAGGAGAAAGGAGAAAGAGAGGTAGGGCAGCACCAACGGGGAGAGGAACTCATCTCGTGTATTGGGCAGCCCCAAAACCTCCACTATATATAGGGGCAAGGGGAGGGGGAGGCGCCCTAGGGTTTCCCCTAGGGGGCGGCGGCCAGGGCAGATGGGATCTACCCCTTGGGTGACTTGGCCCCCAAGCCAGGAGGTGGGAACCCTTAGATGGGGCGCCCCAAACCCCTGGTCACGTGGGAATAGGTGAGGGGGGCGCACAGCCCCTTAGTGGGCTGGTTTGCCCCCTTCCCTTGGCCCATGAAGCCCCCCAACACTTGCCGGGGCTCCCGAAACACCTTTCGGTCATGCTGGTCATCACCCAGTACCTCCGGAACACTCCCGGACTCCAAAACCCTTCGTCCAATATATCAATCTTTACCTTCGGACCATTCCGGAACTCCTCGTGATGTCCGGGATCTCATCCGAGACTCCGAACTACCTTCGGTAACCACATACAAGCTTCCTTTATAACCCTAGCGTCACCGAACCTTAAGTGTGTAGACCCTACGGGTTCGGGAGACATGCAGACATGACCGAGACGTTCTCCGGTCAATACCAACAGCGGGATCTGGATACCCATGTTGGCTCCCACATGTTCCACGATGATCTCATCGGATGAACCACGATGTCAAGGACTTAATCAATCCCGTATTCAATTCCCTTTGTCTATCGGTATGATACTTTCCCGAGATTCGATCGTCGGTATCCCGATACCTTGTTCAATCTCGTTACCAGCAAGTCTCTTTACTCGTTCCGTAACACATCATCCCATGATCAACTCCGTGATCACATTCTGCACCTTATGATGATGTCCTACCGAGTGGGCCCAGAGATACCTCTCCGTCACACAGAGTGACAAATCCCAGTCTCAATTCATGCCAACCCAACAGACACTTTTGGAGATACCCGTAGTGTACCTTTATAGCCACCCAGTTACGTTGTGACGTTTGGCACACCCAAAGCACTCCTACGGTATCCGGGAGTTGCACAATCTCATGGTCTAAGGAAATGATACTTGACATTAGAAAAGCTTTAGCATACGAACTACACGATCTTGTGCTAGGCTTAGGATTGGGTCTTGTCCATCACATCATTCTCCTAATGATGTGATCCCGTTATCAACGACATCCAATGTCCATGGTCAGGAAACCGTAACCATATATTGATCAACGAGCTAGTCAACTAGAGGCTTACTAGGGACATGGTGTTGTCTATGTATCCACACATGTATCTGAGTTTCCTATTAATACAATTCTAGCATGGATAATAAACGATTATCATGAACAAGGAAATATAATAATAACTTATTTATTATTGCCTCTAGGGCATATTTCCAACACGGGTTACATGTAGAGTCCTACTCGGACTTAAGACTTAACTATTCTGACTTCTCTCCATGGGCTTCTTAACGTTTCGGGCTTCTTAACTATTGATTTACAATCTGGCTTACCATCTGGCTTAACTGTCCGGCTTAACTGTCTCGCTTAACTGTCCGGCTTAACTGTCTGACTTAACTATCTGCTTAACTATCTGGCTTATATGACTGTGTCTGCCGGGTTACATGACTGTGTCTGCCGGGTTACTTGACCGTGTCTGCCGGGTTACATGACTGTGTCTATCAGCTTACAATGCTTAAGTGATCCCGTCGGCTTATAGTCTGCCGGGTCACCAATGAAACATCAAGTCCTAGCCGGGTCATATCTCCGGCCGGGTCATACCGCGGGGTATATCCCCGACATTAGCCCCCAGTTTAATTTGGATTCATCTATGTTAAACTGATCCTGTAAACAGAACATAATAACAATTTTAACAAGTTATGCTCTAGTTTAAATATTCTTTTAAGCCGTCACATGAACATCCTTAAGTCCTTGTCATTTCCTTCTTCTAGAGAATCCGGGTCAATAAGCCAACTTCATAATCAATTTGCTGACATTGGTTTCTCACAGAGAAAGACTGTGAAGAATAATTCATTTGACTCAGCTCCCCATGCTTGAAAATATTGGTCTTTGAAATACTCATGTGACCTTCAACCAGCTTAAAGATGAAAAACTTGTCAGGTTATAAATAGATAATGTCGAGTTATAATTGTTGCAGACACCTGGTCAATCTGGTTTACTCAAAACTGGGAATTTGAAGATTTTTCTCCCTTATATCCATATTACCTGTAGCCCCCAAGTCTTGAGCAGAAAACAAAGTGGTGACTTAAGACTTGCTTCAACATAAATATTGCCACTTTGAAGAAATCCATGTTGTTCATCTCAATCACTAGTAAAGACTGAATACTCCATATATGTAGCCCCCAAGTGTCGGGTTGTCATGCTTGCAGCAACCTGGGACTTGTAATTGCCTTATACTCATAAAAACTTCAACCAGTGTAGCCCCCAAGGGCCGGGTCATTATGCAATAATGAGCAGGGACTTTATAAATATGATCATATAGACTTGAGCAACAACGTGTAGCCCCCAAGGGTCGGCTCAGTAAGATAATATTGAGCTGGGACTTTATAAATACTTCTTTGAAAAGAACATCATATGATGTAACCCCCATCATGGGGCTTGAACCCACGTCCACAAGGTTAAGAGCTTTGTGCTTTACCAACAGAATAGTGGGCCCTTCAATATAATGGAATAAAACTTGTGTACCTTGAATTGTTGACAGGATCAATTGGTAGCCCCCAAGGACCGGCTCATTACAATGTGATGAGTCGGGTCTTCAATAAGGCTAGTTAAAATGACTTTGCATTAGCCCCCAAGTGCCATGGTGCATGCTGGCAGTGACATGGGACTTGCATATTTGATGTAATCTCAACTTGAATAATGTGGCCCCCAAGTGTCGGGTTGTAAGCCTGCAGTGACTCGGGACTATTCCTTCCATTGTAGAATAAATTATATCCATTGCGCTGAAGCGACTTTGAAAACCTCGATCGTAATATTTGTTATTCATAACCATAATAAAAATCCAGCCATGTGGGCTATTAAAGATTTGAATAATATAACCCAGTTTGGAAAACCGGTTCCTGTGATATTGAATTGTACTAACGGTTTAGGATACCTGTGCAGTAAGGGTGATAACCCAATCCTTAGAATCCACTCACTTCCAAATGTATGATATTTGTCATATGTTGGTGACTTATCGTCCAAAACCAAAGAGAACATGAAGCCAAATATACTTAGATCTAAACAAAAAAGTCTCAAGACAAAATCAAAGATTGTTTTAAAAAAACTTAAGCCAAATAGAAAGAAAAATCGAGGCTTCTAATTCGAATACGATCAGTGAACCGTTCCAAAGGGGTTAATCTAGGATTCGAATACGATCGTGTAGCCCCCAGTGGCTTTGGCATTGCGCCGATCAAGAGGGTACCGACAACTAACTTCTCTTTGGTTCGAATACGACCTATGTTTGAACAGGAAGCCCCCAAATGACCTTGAGAGTTTTTTAACGACTATGATTCAAATACGATCAAAGTCGGACCCAAAAGGGGTTAAGCTATGATTCCAATACGATCAAGAAGCCCCCTAGTGGGTTTGGCATTGCGCCGATCAAGAGGGTACCGACAACTATGTTCTCTTTGGTTCGAATACGACCTATGTTTGAACAGGAAGCCCCCAAATGACCTTGAGACTTTTTTAACGACTCTGATTCGAATACGATCAAAGTTGGACCCAAAGGGGTTAAGCTAGATTCAAATACAATCAGCCCCCAATGGTCTTTCGAAGCAGGGTACCTATGTTTGAGTTGTGCCTTGCAATAGACTCTTTTTGGTCCCTTTAATTTTTCCTGAGAACTCGAGCTTTGTGAGAGATAAATTCTTCTTGAACCGGAGTTTTTTTCCGGACGGCCTTTAAAATAGCAACATTTATTGACCTATGTCCATGTAGCCCTCGAGTCTTTAAGACGACTCAATGAGTTGACTTGAGATTCTCCATAGTTGACCGTGATATAGACCGGTTTGAATCCTGCATGGCAGAACTTGCAAGCCAGAGTAATTGCTCTTTTAAAGAAAGCAATATATGATATAAAAATATATTGGATGGATTTCACCTGATACGTCAGGCCAGTAGTTATCCACCGCAGAGTTGATGATTACCACGGTGAAGCTGAAATCAATCGCAGTCGAGTCGGCCACGGGAACAGGTAGATGAGTCGGCCGCGGTGTCGTAAGACGCTATGGACGAGCAAGGTGTCCTCCTCGTTGTAAGCCGGCGTGGACGCATGAACCGGCCGCGAGAGTGGACGGGCGAGTCGTCCATGGTGTTGTAAGCCGGCACGGATGAAAGAGTCGGCCGTGGTATGGAAAATGGCACGGATACGGGCGAGTCGGCCGCGGGCGCGGTAAGCCGAGCGAGTCAACAGCGTCATGTTGATGTAAATTGCGCACGCCCGTTCCTTGGGCAGTATGGTACAAACAAACGCTGGTATGAAATGTTGCCAGCGCATGCTCCATACCCGCGGTATAAGCATAATTGTCCTACGTACAAAAAATACTGATTGTTTTCATTCGACGAGCCTTTCGGAGCTTTTCTTCGTCTTTGCTCTGGGTGCAAACGTCTTGACATGCAACATTATATGCATGTTTTTCCCCATCCATCATTTGGTACCTGCCTATAGAGTAGGAGTATTTTGCTTTGACTTGGGTCTTCACATTTGGGAACGATGAAAGCAGTGGCAACGAGGGCGGCTCGACAAGCATCCACGAGAACTGTGATGACCCACAAGTATAGGGGATCTATCGTAATCCTTTCAATAAGTAAGAGTGTCGAACCCAACGAGAAGTAGAAGGAAATGATAAGCAGTTTCTAGCAAGCTATTCTCTGCAAGTACTGAAATAGGTGGGAACAGATAGTTTTGTGATAAGATAATTTGTAACGAGCAACAAGTAACAAAAGTAAATAAAGTGCAGCAAGGTGGCCCAATTTTTTTTTAGCAAAGGACAAGCCTGGACAAACTCTTATATGATGTAAAGTGCTCCCGAGGACACGTGGGAATATCGTCAAGCTAGTTTTCATCATGTTCATATGATTCGCATTCGGTACTTTGATAATTTGGTATGTGGGTGGACCGGTGCTTGGGTGCTGCCCTTACTTGGACAAGCATACCACTTATGATTAACCTCTATTGCAAGCATCCGCAACTACAACAAAAGTATTAAGGTAAACCTAACCATAGCATGAAACATATGGATCCAAATCAGCCCCTTACGAAGCAACGCATAAACTAGGGTTTAAGCTTCTGTCACTCTAGCATCCCATCATCTACTTATTACTTCCCAATGCCTTCCTCTAGTCCCAAATAATGGTGAAGTGTCATGTAGTCGACGTTCACATAACACCACTAGAGGAGAGACAACATACATCTCATCAAAATATCGAACGGATACCAAATTCACATGACTACTAATAGCAAGACTTCTCCCATGTCCTCAGAAACAAAAGTAACTACTCACAAAGCATAAACATGTTCATAATCAGAGGGGTATTAATATGCATATAGGATCTGAACATATGATCTTCCACCAATTAAACCAACTAGAATCAACTACAAGGAGTAATTAACACTACTAGCAACCTACTAGCACCAATCTCGGGCTTAGAGACAAGAATTGGATACAAGAGATGAACTAGGGTTTTGAGATGAGATGGTGTTGATGAAGATGTTGACGGAGATTGCCCTCTCCCGATGAGAGGAGCATTGATGATGACGATGGCGATGATTTCCCCCTCCGGGAGGGAAGTTTCCCCGGCAAAACAGCTTCGCCAGAGCCCTAGATTGGTTCCGCCAAGGTTCCGCCTCGTGGCGGCGGAGTTTCGTCCGAGAAGATGGCTTATGATTTTTTTTTTCCATCGGAAGACTCCATATAGCAGAAGATGGCCACCGGAGGGCCACCAAGGGGCCCACGAGGTAGGGGGTGCACCCAGGGGGGTAGGGCACGCCCCCACCCTCGTGGGCAGGGTGTGGCCCCCCTGGTGAAGTTCTTGCTCGCAGTATTTTTTATATATTTGGAAAACATCTTCCGTGAAGTTTCAGGACTTTTGGAGCTATGCAGAATAGGTCTCTAATATTTGCTCCTTTTCCATCCCAGAATCCCAACTGCCGGCATTCTCCCTCTTTATGTAAACCTTGTAAAATAAGAGAGAATATGCATAGGTATTGTGACATAATGTGTGATAACAGCCCATAATGCAATAAATATTGATATAAAAGCATGATGCAAAATGGACGTATCAACTACCCGAAGCTTAGACCTCGCTTGTCCTCAAGCGAAAAGCCGAAATCTAAAAATATGTCCACATGTTTAGAGATAGAGGTGTCAATAAAAATAAAATACGGACATGAGGGCATCATGATCATTCTTAGAACAACAAATTATATAATTCTTGTCATATAATCTCTTATGCTAGAGTAGCAATTCAATCACAATTTCAAGTATGAATCATAAACTTCATTGAAAACTAACAAACTATAATCTCAGTCATTGAAGCAATTGCAATTTATCATAACATAGGAAAGAGTCAATGTATACGAGCTTTTGAGCAAGTCCACATACTCAACTATCATATAATCTTTCAGAATTGCTAACACTCACGCAATACTTATGGGTATGGAGTTTTAATCGGACACAGAGGAAGATAGGGGATTATAGTTTTGCCTCCCAACGTCTTACCTTAAGGGTAATGTCAACAGTAATAGTTCATGAAAACTCACATCCGATTAGCCATATATACCAAGATCTTTCCAACATATTGTGCTTGCCAAAGGATAAAGTGTAAAAAGGAAGGGTGAAAATCACCATGACTCTTATGCAATGTAGGAGATAAAAGTAAAAGATAGTCCCTTCGCAAAGGGAAGCAGAGGTTGCCATGCGCTTTTATGGTTGGATGCACAAAATCTTAATGCGAAAGAACGCCACTTTATATTGCCACTTGTGATATGGACCTTTATTATGCATCCTGTCGCTTTTATTACTTCCATATCACACGATCGTATATAGCTTATTTCCTCCACACCAATCAATCATACATATTTAAAGAGCAATTTTTATTGCTTTGCACCAATGACAACTTACTTGATGGATCTTACTCAATCCATAGGTAGATATGGTGGACTCTTGTGGCAAGACTGGTTTGAGGGTGTTTGGAAGCACAAGTAGTATCTCTACTTGGTGCAATGAATTTGGCTAGCATGAGGGGGAAAGGCAAGCTCATCATGTTGGAAGATCCAAGACAATATAATTTATCTCAGATGTAAGAAAACATAACCCATTACGTTGTCTTCCTTGTCCAATGTCAACTCTTTAGCATGTCATATTTTAATGAGTGCTCACAAACATAAAAGATGTCCAAGATAGTATATTTATATGTGAAGACCTCTCTTTCTTTATTACTTCCTATTAATTGCAACGATGACCAAAACTGTGTTTGTCAACCCTCAACAACTTTTATTCATCATACTCTTTCTATGTGAACTCATTACTCTCCATAAGATTCACATGATCTCTTTGTTTCTTTTTATTTCTTTCTCTTTTTCTTTTATTCACTTAGGATCATGGCAAAATAATCAAGCCCTTGACTCAACATTAATCTTTATTATATAGCTCACGGACTCGATTACATAGAAGGATAATAAAGCAAAACTCACAACTAGATCATACTAAGAACTTTTATTCTACTAGATCAAGATATTACCAAAAGGATCGAACTAAGAAAAACGGTAAAGAGAAAAGTGATGGTGATACGATACCGGGGCACTCCCCCAAGCTTGGCAGTTGCCGAGTGGAGTGCCCATACCAGATACTCAATTCTTATTTGTTGATGGAGACGGTGGTGATTTTTGTTGATGGCGTAGGCTTCTTCCTTAATTTGCGCTTGAGGACAGAATTTTGATCCCTTAGATCCTCGATCTCCTGCTCCAAGCTCAGTATCTTTTTGCATAGTCCCTGCTTGTTCTCCTGCAAGAGGCGAAAAGGGATAAACTCGGTCCGACGGAGGCTTGACTTTTTGAACTCCACATGCATGTCCCCAGGTTGAGGTAGTGGGACTTCATCTTCATCAGAGCTCGTCTCCTCCTTTCCTTTGGGTTCATAGTCCTCTTCTTCTTCCGTAGTCCAACCACAGTGCTCCACATTCCCATAGACCTTAGGATCTACGAGGTAATCAGCCACATAGCTTTCTCCTTCTGAATCCTGGGACGACATGTTGCTCTGTCTGCAGCAGGACAGCTGAAAACAAAGACAAGATATTTTTGCATGATACGGGAGTCAAAACCCCCGGGAGATTATATAATGAATTTTTACCGACCAAAATACGTGTCGAGAACGAAAATGGAGTCCGGAGAGCACACAAGGTGCCCACGAGGTAGGGGCGCGCCCAGTAGGGTAGGGCGCGCCTTCCACCCTTGTGGAGCCCTCGTGTCCTTCCCGGACTGCTGCTTATTTTTATATTTTTCTAAATATTCCAAAACGGAGAAATATTGCCTTAAAAACTGTTTTGGATTCGATTTACTTACCGTACCACATACCTATTCCTCTTCGGAGTCTGAAACGTTCCGGAAAGTGTCCCTTATGTATTCCTCCGGGGTTACGGTTTTAATAACATTGGTTTCAACATTTATGGGATTACTTGAGATATAGTGTTTAATTCTTTGACAGTTTACCACCTTCGGATTTGTGCCTTCGAAGTTGTTGATTTTTATGGCACCGGAACTGTAGACCTCCTCGATAACGTAAGGACCTTCCCATTTAGAGAGAAGTTTTCCTGCAAAAAATCTTAAATGAGAGTTGTATAGCAATACATAATCACCTATATTAAACTCACTCTTTTGTATCCTTTTGTCATGCCATCTTTTAACTTTTTCTTTAAACAACTTGGCATTTTCGTAGGCTTGGGTTCTCCATTCATCAAGTGAGCTAATATCAAATAACCTCTTCTCACCGGCAAGTTTAAAATCATAATTAAGTTCTTTAATAGCCCAATAAGCCTTGTGTTCTAGTTCGAGAGGTAAGTGACATGCTTTTCCATAGACCATTTTATACGGAGACATACCCATAGGATTTTTATATGCAGTTCTATAGGCCCATAATGCATCATCTAGTTTCTTGACCAATTCTTTCTACACCAATTAAAAGTCTTTTGCAAAATTAATTTGAGTTCTCTATTACTCAATTCTACTTGACCACTAGACTCAGGGTGATAAGGAGATGCAATTCTATGATTAACATCATATTTAGCAAGCATTTTACGGAAAGCACCATGAATAAAATGTGAACCACCATTAGTCATTAAATATCTAGGGACTCCAAATCTTGGAAAAATAATTTCTTTAAGCATTTTAATAGAAGTGTTATGATCAGCACTACTAGTTGGAATAGCTTCTACCCACTTAGTAACATAATCAACAGCAACTAAAATATGTGTATAACCATTAGAGGAAGGAAACGGTCCCATATAGTCAAAGCCCCAAACATCAAATGGTTCAATAACAAGTGAGTAGTTCATAGGCATTTCTTGACGTCTACTAATATTACCAATTCTTCGACATTCATCACAAGATAAGACAAACTTACAGGCATCCTTGAAGAGAGTAGGTGTAAGTGCATCTAATGCCACCCCTAGTTGGTTTTGGAGTATTGACGACAAACCTAGTTGAGGGACTAATGTGTTTGTCAGAATTGCAGGATAACACAGGTAGAAGTCCCTCATTGATTCGGTTTTACTACCAGAGATGACCCCTAAAAATGTACGAAGACATTGAAGTCAATGGTGGTATATGAAGATATTCACATTGAAGACTATGACAAGAGAAGACACCACGTGAAGCCTATGGAACTCGAAGACTTAGATCTTTAGTAGTTCTCTTTCATTTGTGTTGAGTCATAGGAACCACCGTACTGTTAAGTGGGTTCCAAGAGAACCAGTCAGAACGATTGAAGTGATGCCTAATTAAAAAACCCTGTCTTCGAGCGAAGACTATGAGAGCAAATCTTGTCCAGAGTTGGACAAGTCAGCTTTGCTTGTAGCCCAAGTAAAGTTGTCGTGTGAGTTTGAAATCTGACTGTTGGAACACGTGTCAGTTCCTTAGTGACCCAGGGTCATTTCGGACAATTCAGGTTGGGTTGCCTAGTGGCTATAAATAGTCCACCCCCTACAACCATAAACGGTTGGCTGCTCAGATTTAGTGCACGACTTTTGTCGTTTGAGAGCAACCCACCTTGAAGCCTTTGAGAGAGAGAATTCCTAGCGAGGATAAAGCCCTAACCACCCAGAGCCAGAGAGAATTGGGCATCACTTAAGTCTTCTTGTCTGAGTGATCTGAAGACTTATTACACTTGAGGACTGTGCATCCTCCAGCCGGTTAGGCGTCGAGTTCTGAGCATCCAAGAGACATTGTGGATTGCCGGTGAACGAAGTCTGTGAAGGTTTGGGAGTCTATCTTGAAGACTTACCAGAGTGATTGGGCGAGGTCTGTGTGACCTTAGCTCAAAGAGAATACGGTGAGGACTGGGTGTCCTGAGCTGCGTGTTCAGGACTGGGTGTCCGGGACTGTGTGTCCTAAGGTTTAAATACCTAGCCGCTCCAACCAGACGTACAGTTGTCACAGCAACTGGAACTGGTCCAACAAATCATTGTCTTCAACGAGTCACTGGTTTCATCTTCACCTCCTTCTACTTACTATTACTCATTGTGAAGTCATTGCATGCTTGCTCTATCTTTTGTCTTCACAATGTGACTGTATGATCTGTCCGGCTTCATAATATCTTCCTACCTGATCCTTATTACACTGCAGCTATTTGTCATTGTGCTTTCACTCTATTGAATACTTGACCATGGCTTGCCTAGTGTAGTCTACCTTCCGCTGCATAGTAATAGGCACATCTCTACTGTTTGTCTTCATAACTTCCACGTTTTGAAGACTTTCATAAAAATCGCCTATTCACCCCCCCTCTAGTCGATATAACGCACTTTCAATTGGTATCAGAGCAAGGTGCTCCCTTGTTCTGTGTGATTCGGTTTAACCACCTGGAGTTTTAGCTATGTCGACTGCAGGGATAATTAAAGTCTCCGCTACGTGCCCCGTCTTTGATGGAACTGAATATCCCTACTGGAAGAATAAGATGCGCATGCATCTTGAAGCCATTGACGTCGACCTATGGTATGTCGTTGAGAACGGCGTTCCCAAGGCTGGAGAAGGTGTCACTGCTGCTGATGTCAAGAAATTCACTCAACTTGACTCTACTGCCAAGAATATCATCTGTGGTCATCTGACCAAAGGACAGTATGGCCGTGTGAGTGCTTTGAAGACATCCAAGCTGGTCTGGGACTGGCTCTCCAAGGTCAATGAAGGCATCTCAACCCAGAGAGATCAGAGAATCGGTGTTCTTCGCAACCTCTTCAACCGCTTCAAGCGAAATGACAATGAGAATGTCCAGCACACATTTGACCGACTCACTGACATCACAAAATGAGCTTCAAGCCCTCGGCGCCACTGAGATCACCAAACATGAAGTCGTCAAGACGCTGTTGAGATCACTTGATAGTTCGTTTGACATCCTAGCCCTGATGATACAAGAACGTCCTGATTTCAAGACACTCGATCTGTATGACATACTTGAGAGGCTCAACACACATGAGTTTCAGCTTTCTAAGAAAAGAGATATCTACGGTCCAAACTATGGGCGAACTCGTGCCTTGAAGGCAAAAGCTGTTTCCTCATCTGAAGAAGAATCTGACAGCAGTTCTGATGATCCTGAAGACATTGGAAGGGAACTTGCAATGCTTGTGAAGAAGTTCCAAAAATTCACCAAGAAGAAAGGCTTCAGGAAGTCTTCACGATCAAGCTCAAGGAATGATGAAGCTTCTGCTCATGACTATAAGAGGAAAACATGCCACAAGTGCAAGAAAACTGGACACTTCATCTCTGAGTGTCCACAGTGGGACAATGAGAACAGAAAGAAGAAGAAGAGCAAGGAATATGACTCTGATGACAAGAAGAAGAAGAAATACTCAAAGTCTTCTTCCAAGTCTTCCTCAAAGTCTTCATCACACAAGAAGAGCTCATCTGGCAAGGCACGTGTGTTTGTTGGCAAGGAAATGGATTCAGAGGAGGAGTCCGCTTCTGAGGAGGCAGAGGTGGAGTCTGAGGAGGAGTCTGATTCTGGCATTGCAAGTCTGGCTACAGCATACGTCGCCAAGTCCATCTTCAACACTGAAGACAATGACTTCATCACCGACACTGATGCAAATGACAAGGATTACTCTGCTCCTACCTACTGCTTCATGGAACGCGGTGCCAAGGTAAACACACGCACTATTCACTATCACACATCTAGTGACGATGATTCTGATTGTGGTTCAAAACCCAGCTACAAAACACTTGCTAAAATTGCAACTGAACAACAGAAAACTACGGAACATATTCAAAAACTGTTAGACAGAAGCGATGATCTGTTGGGTGCTGAAATGACTCGGTATGAATCCTTAATTGAAGACATAAAAAATCTTCACGAAAGTATCAGGAACTTGAAGATCATCATGATACTCTCTCAACAACTCATGAAAAGCTTTCCTATGATTATCTTCAAAGGAAGTAAGATCTTGAGAAATTGAGAGCGGCTCATGAAGATCTCCAAAAGGAAAACGAGTCACTTCGCACCAAACAGATCAGTTCCGCTCAGGAAGGATTTGAACCACCATGTCTTAAATGCATTGAGAGTGATAATGCTACTTCTGTTGCCGAATGTTCCACTGCTACCACTGTTGCAATATCTTCAATTGTTGATGTGGTAACTAACCCCTCTGCTGAGGATACCACCGCTATTGCTGACGAGAATGCTAGGTTGAAGACATTGCTTAAAACAGGGATGTACAAAAGTATTAAAGGGCATCAGACATTATGTGATGTCCTCAAGAAGCAGATTCTGAACCGAAACCCTAGGAAAGAGGGTGTTGGGTTCGTAAGGAAAATAAATGCAGATGGCTCTTACTGGAAACCTGAGCAGTACCACAAAACCAGTGGGTTGCTGCAAAGGAACCTTCAGCAGATCCATCCAATTTATCTGGCTTCACTTGTGCTAACCCCATTATCATTGATGAATCCTTTGATGCAAACTATGTACTGTTTAAGAATCAGAATGGTGAAGTGTTTGCTAGATACATTGGTACTAACTGCAGGAATGGACCGCCTATGAAGAAGATCTGAGTTCCGAAAAAGTGCTGGAAAATCTTCCTATGAATGTCTTCATGACACCTCACATGAAGAAGACAAACCTCAGACCAAAGGCTTCATAAGGTCCAAAGGCTTCATACAGACAGAGGACTCACCTGAGTCACACTAACACAAATGTTTTGCAGGGAAACCACACTCAGTCATATGAATATGAGAACGGTTCATCAAACCGCCATGTTCATATGACCAAGAATTATTCTGCATATTCTTATGAGTATTATTGTCCGCCTGCTAGATTGTTTGGTAGGGCTCCAAAGCCAAAATTCTCAGATGCTGCACTTAGACTTATTGCTTCTAAGCCACCCTTGAAGATGTGGGTGGCAAAGAAAGCTTAAATCTCTTTTGCAGGGAAAGGTCTCCAGCAGAAAACCAAAATCTTCTGACGCTATTGCTGGGGACCTTAAAAATCTTGTAGGGCGCAAGATCAAATGCCCGAATGGCATCACTATGTACTTCGTTCCTGAATCGCATGCTACTCTCCCTATTAGCCCTAATCTGGATCTAAGTTTTCATAACCCACTGGTTCGTCAAATGTTTCTGCTTCACAATACTCTTCGTGAAGCCTATCCCCCTAACTTCACTATAGGGTACGACACCAACGTCTTCAGAATGGATTATTGACAGTGGGTGTACAAATCACATGACTGGCAAAGAAGCCTTCTTATGGACTCAACCTTACGTCCATCAGACAAGAGCCACGTCACATTCTCTGACACTGGTAAAAGTAAGGTATTGGGTCTAGGTAGAGTTGCAATCTCAAGGGATCAACACATGGATAAAGTCATGCTTGTTGAATCCCTTGGATTCAACTTAATATCTGTCTCAATGCTTTGCGATTTGAACATGATCGTAATATTTGGAAAATATTGTTGCCTGGTACTAATGGAATCTGACAAGTCCCTAGTGTTTGAAGGGTATCGGAAAGATGATTTGTATGTGGTAGATTTCTCAGCAGGACCACAACTTGCAGTATGTCTTCTGGCAAAAGCTTCAGAATGATGGCTTTGGCATCAGAGGCTTGGGCATGCTGGCATGAGGAACCTCCACACCCTTGCAAAGAAGAAGCATGTCATAGGCATCGAGGGCATCAAGTTCAAGAAAGATCACTTATGCGGTGCCTGTGAAGCAGGGAAGATGACGAGGGCAAAACATCCCTCGAAGACAATCATGACCACTACTCGACCCTTTAAACTGCTTCACATGGATATTTTTGGTCCCACTCACTACTCAACTTTTACCACTAATGCTTGCCTCTATGGCTTTGTCATTGTTGATGATTACTCTAGATATACTTGGGTGCACATAATCCTTTACAAGACTGAAGTGCAGGATGTCTTCAGACGCTTCGCCAATCGAGCTATGAACAATTATGGCGCCAAGATAAAGCACATCAGAAGTGACAATGGCACTGAATTCAAGAACACTGGACTTGATACATATCTTTATACCTTGGGCATCACACATTAATTCTCAGCCCCGTACACGCCACAGCAGAATGGCGTCGTCGAACGCAAGAATAGAACACTCATTGAGATGGCCAGAGCGATGCTAGATGAATACAAGACTCCAAGAAAATTCTGGCCTGAAGCCATTGACACTGCATGCCATACGATCAATCGTGTTTATCTTCACAAGCTTCTGAACAAGACATCTTATGAACTCCTAACTGGCAAGAAGCCAAATGTCAGTTACTTCAGAGTATTTGGCGCAACGTGCTGGATCAAGGACCCACATCACACCTCAGAGTTTGCACCAAAAGCACATGAGGGTTTTATGCCTGGATATGGAAAGGATTCGCACTCCTACAGAGTCTTCAATCTCTTTCATTACAAAGTGGTTGAAATAGTGGATGTGCGGTTCGATGAGACCAATGGTTCATAAAGAGAGCAACTGCCAAATGTGCTAGATGAAGTTCCATCTAGTGAATCAATCAAGCTAATGGGAACTGGAGAGATTATACCCTCTGAAGCTCATCCTGAAGAAGAACTTATCATCTCAGCACCTGATCCTCATGAAGACAATGCTCAGCCTGAAGACATTCCTCCCAACAATAACATAGATCAGCAAGAGCAAAGTCTTCGCCCTATGCATCCTCGTGTTGCCAATGAAGTGCAGATTGAGAGAATAATTGACAGCATCAATGCACCTGGTTCACTCACTCGTTCAAGGGCAACTCAACTGGCAAATTTCTATGGGCACTTCGCTTTCATCTCAATTACAAAACCCAAGAAAGTTGAAGAAGCCTTCATGGAACCTGAATGGATTCAAGCTATGCAAGAAGAGCTTCAACAGTTTGAGCTGAACAATGTATGGTAACTGGTTAAGCGTCCTGATCCACGGAAGCACAATATAATAGGCACCAAATGGATATACCGCAACAAGCAAGATGAGCATGGTCAAATTGTCAGAAACAAAGCTCGCCTTGTTGCTCAAGGATATACTCAAGTGGAAGGCATTGATTTCGATGAAACATTTGCTCCTGTGGCCAGACTTGAAGCCATGCGTATACTGCTGGCCTATGCAAATCATCATAACATACTTCTATATCAAATGGATGTGAAGAGTTCCTTTCTCAATGGAAAGATTGAAGAAGAAGTGTATGTTGCACAACTGCCTGGGTTTGAAGATCCAAAACATCCTGACATGGTATACAAGTTCAACAAGGCACTGTATGGCCTCAAACAAGCCCCTCGGGCCTGGTATGACACACTCAAATACTTCCTGAAGAGCAAAGGCTTCATACCTAGTTCCCTAGATCCCACTCTCTTCACGAAGACATATGATGGTGAACTGTTTGTGTGCCAAATTTATGTGGATGACATTATCTTCGGCTACACAAATCAGAAGTATAGTGAAGAGTTTGGCTATATGATGCAAGAGCAATATCAGATGTCTATGATGGGGGAGCTGAAGTTCTTCCTCGGTCTTCAAATACGACAACAACGCAACGGCATCTTCATATGTCAAGAGAAGTATCTCAAAGAGTGCCTGAAGAAGTTTGGTATGCAAGACTGCAAAGGCTTCACAACACCAATGCCAGCCAAACATCATCTGGGTCCCGATGACAATGGTAAAGAGTTCGATCAAAAGGTATACCGCTCCATGATTAGTTCTTTGCTTTATTTATGTGCATCTAGGCCAGATATTATGCTTAGTGTTTGCATGTGTGCTCGATTTCAAGCGGCACCAAAGGAGTCGCATCACTTAGCTGTGAAGCGAATTCTTCGATATTTGGCTCACACCCCAACTCTAGGATTATGGTATCCAAAGGGCTCAGAGTTTGATCTGGTTGGATTCTCGGATGCTGATTATGCTGGTGACAAGGTTGATCGGAAGTCTACATCAGGCACATGTCACTTTCTGGGACGATCACTTGTATGTTGGTCTTCAAAGAAGCAGAACTGTGTATCCCTCTCCACTGCTGAATCTGAATACATTGCTGCTGGATCTTGCTGCGCTCAGCTTCTGTGGATGAAGCAAACTCTCAAGGACTATGGCATTCATCTGAAGCAAGTGCCACTTTACTGCGACAACGAAAGCGCCATCAAGATTGCCAACAACCCAGTTCAGCACTCGAAGACAAAGCACATAGAAATTCGTCATCACTTTCTCAGAGATCATGTTGTGAAGGAAGATATTGATATCATACACGTCAACACTGAAGAGCAATTGGCAGATATCTTCACCAAGCCCTTGGATGAGAAGAGATTTTGCAAGTTACGGTGTGAGCTAAATATCCTGGAATCCTCAAATGTCCTGTGATCAGGCACACATCCTAACACTTATGCATATTGATGACTTAGATGTGCAACACACGAAGTAACGTATATCTTCAATCAATGAAGACATACATTCTAAGTGTGAATACATTATTGTGGAATTAGACTTCGGAGCGCCACGATAATTGTGCGCCGTGTCTGGGTCTAATACTTCCTATACGGTGGGTAACGCCACCACCAAACGTTTCATTTTGAAGTGCTTCACTCATGGCGTTACTTTGCAATGTCTTCACATTTGGTTTGGCTTCAATCTCAACATGTCTTCATGATTATCTTCACTATGTTGATTATATATATATATATATATATATATATATATATACTAGTGTTCTGTCCTCTACAGCATTCACTTATAGCTATGTCTTCTTGTTTGAATCTTTTGAACTAAGTGAATGTGATCAGACCCTAATCTCTCTATGCTTTCTATCTCAAATTCTATCTCTCCAAGTCATATGCATTCTATTGAAACTGTCGAATGTCTTCTCTGCGTCCTTGTCAGCAGAAGATACAGAGACAACCATTAAATCCGTTTTCAATGCTCATTCCTCCACATGAAATCCGGAGAAGAAGGAACGACCACCTGACAATCTAGGCGTGCATGGGACGTGGAACTACCCCCAAAATTCCGCATGATAGCCACGTGTTACTCAGATGCGAATCGCCAGGGGCACTTGTGTAATAGTGCAGTGCCGCCCCTGTAACTATAAATACACACTCACAGCGGTCATTATCTCTTCTTCCACCCTCGCACGAACCCTAGCGCCACCGCTAGCCCTCGACGACGCCGGCGACGAAGCGCTTCGCTGCTGCAACCTCTCTGACGCCGTCTTCATGCCGATCGCGGACATCGTCCTCTCCACCGTCGCCGTAGGTGTCCTCCGTCACCAAGTTAGGGCATGGAAGATTGAACTGCTCGGCCTCATCTCCCACTCCATCTAGCAGTTCCCAGTGTGGTAAATAAAACTTCTTTTTACAGCCCCTTTTGATCCTATGGCTTTGTCACTTTCTACCATAAGAAGTTTCTATTCACACAAGTTAGATCTCTCTCATACTGCATCTCATGCCATGCCTAGTATATTCACTTATGCTTCACAAAGTAGTTAGATTCCTCACTTGTACTAATCTGTGGGTTCATACAAATCTGGAACCAACTTCTTATCTATGAGTGAATGTCTTCGCACAATGAGGTCAATGTCTTCTAAACTGATTTATCTTCAAAATCTTATGAGAATGCATATGACCTCTTCCCCTTCCCTCGCACCTTAATGCTGTCACAGGTACATGTCCGTGGGAGAATCCTTTGGTTCTCATAGTTTGCATTCATTTGCAGAATTCTTACAGCATCACATAAATTCTCCTGAAACCAGTTCCTGTTGGTCCAGCAAGAGAAAGCCTTTGAAGCATTTGAACGTCTTGAAGCCTTTCAAGTTAAAGTTTATGGCTTCAGAGAAAGCAGCAAGGAAGGGGGGCAGACAGCGTCGTGGCGGAACATCCAGAGATCTTCCTGATGAACTCACAGAAATGTACAAGACAAATCCTGGAGAGGATTATGGTCAGCGCAAGACCCGAATCCAATGGATTCGACGCTATTGGGCAGAACAATGGTTCAAATACCGCTTCACAACCCAAGAGTATGCTGAGAAAAACGCCATCAAGAGACCGTGGGGAGACATTCTATACAAGAATCTTTTACCCAGGTCCAGAGATGAAGCCATTACTCAAGGCTTCTATCCATGCATGGTCCGTGGACCACAGCCTGCTGATGCACACTCGTCGTCACTACTATGGTGTCGTGATGATCGTCTGTTCAAGCGCAACTTCCAGTATGCCCAAAACTCAGCGAAGCGAAACAAGAAGAAGATTGGGTTAGACTTCAACCCTGGTCCCTCAGCACCAAGGGCAGATGGCACACGCGAGGTAGAACCCAATGTCATCGGTCCTTATGCCAACCTTGAAGGCCTCATCACCCGCATCGTAGTTCAAGGGACTGCAGTGAATGAGCCTCCAGCTGACTCTGAATCAGAAGAAGCGCCTGCTATGCCGAAGCCAAAGCAGTTGAAGAAGCCAAAAGCTTCAAAGCCGGCCCCTTCACCAAAAATCTCAAGGGCGAAGCCATTGGCAACTGCACCTCCTGAAGATAGTGTGCAGTCTGAAGACGTATCCCGCATCTCCAAGCCCCAGAAGAGCGAGATGCCTCAGCCACACATCGGCCAATAGCTAACAGCTGATGCCATTCTGCGCAATGACACCATTGATCTGTCAAGTGACGAAGATCTTGCAGATGACTCTCTTGAGCAACTCATCAAGAGCAAAGAAGAAGAAGAAATCTTCAATAATCTGCCTCTCTTTGATGTCGCCATCATCCACACCTTCATTGATGAGTGGTTTGACTCGCCCAACATCAGCTTCAATGATCTGCAGCTACCCATTGGTCTCAGTGTCGCCTTCCAAGGCGCCATTGCTTCAGAACTTGCTATTGGCCAGCGCGTTGTTGAATTGAAGCATAAGATTGACCATGGAAAGGCTCAGTTCAAGAAGCATATGGCCAAGCTCAGCGTGCAAGAAGTGAAGAACTTCAAAATCATGATGCACGAGCTCAAGGAAAACTTTCTGAAGAAGCATGCAGAAGCTCAGGGTTCGCGTGAGCGCATGAAGACTCTGGCTGACAGATGTCTGCAAGCCTATAATGAGGCTGAGAAGCACAAGGCACTTGGGCGTCCTGGCATCGACCCCAGGATGGCCTCAAAGAAAAAGAAGAAGTCAGTTGCAGCTGAACCAGATGCACCAATGCAGGAAGCAGTTCCGATTGTCTTCCCAACTGCAATGACTGGCTCGAAGCCAAAGAGCCGGTCAACCGCTTCAGGGCTCAAGAAGACAAGAACTGCTGAGGCTGAAGCCAGGAAGAGGAAACACTCTGAAGCCTCTCCATCTGCCCTCTCCAAGAAGAAAAGGAAGACCAAGAAAGATCGGTCTGCTCCCACAGAGCCCTTGATGGTTGAACCCCTTTCTGTGGTCTATCCCGAAGCAGAACACCAACTAACTGTCCATGAGCCTGCTTCCACAGAGGCTCATGAAGCTGAAGATATTCCAGCAGCTGACTCCATCGCTGCTGAAGACATTGGTCATCATGACAATGTCGAAGATGGTGCAGTCCTTCCTCAGTTTGAAAACAGCGAACTCATCCGCATTGGTCGTCCACTGACGCCAATCACATAGGCTGCTTCGTGGGCAGATCGCCCACAAGAGGAAGAAGACAATGAGGCCCAGCCCACTAAAACTCCACAGGCATCGTCTGCATTCCGCAGGCTTCGCAAAGGTCCAAGGCCTCAAGTCTCTGCTAAAGACATTCCGGCTGCATCAGCTGCGGAAGAAGAAGTACCACAAGTTGCCACTTCCCAGTCCCACCAAGAAGCAGTTCTCCAAGAGAATGTGCTAGTGTCTGACCCTCCAGCTTGTCAAGTGGAGGATGAAAATCTTGAGGCTGCCACAACCAACAATGAAGCTAATGTGGAGCCCTCCCCAGCAAACGCTTCAGAAGACAGCGAAGCCACTGATCCCGCCACTTCTGTTCCTGAGTCTGCTGCCGGTCCCCAGTTCGACTATCATGTTGAGCGCAGGCCTCAGGTCCAGAAACCAATCCCAAGACTGCCAAGGTTTCCAGGTCCTGCATCAGCACCTAGCTCCTTCAACATCAATGGCTTCAGGGCAGACAATACCTTTTTCAATAGCTCCAAGAACCCCTACTCAAGGGAAAGGATTTCATCAGATCGGTTCTGGAGCTATCCTCAGCGCAGCTACTACTCCTGCATACTGTACAACCAAGGTCGCATCTTCCCACACAAGCGCCTTGATGTTGAAGCTATTGCTGGTCTGCCCTGTCTAGAAGAAGCCTTGGATTGCTTTAAGCAAGTTGGACTGCTGCCATTCATTACTGACGAAGAGCATTGGAACAAAGAGTTGTTGCTACAATTCTATGCCACACTTCACATCAAAGGCTACAACAGAGATCCGAAGACTTGGGTCCGGGAGTGGATGACTGGCAACGTTCATCATGAAGCCAATGCATTTGACATCATTGAGCTCACCGGCTTTCCCACTCCTGGCAATCTCTTCGAGCAAGGCTGTCCGCTGCATGCTGAAGCCATTGAGAGCATCTTTCAGCGACCAGAACCTGATATGATTCAAATGCTCAGCATGATGAAGCCATTGCCCCAAGATGCTGCATATCCCATAGAGTTCTTTGTTGAAGACCTTGAGTACCTGCCCAGAACCATCTATCACATCATAAGGCGAACTCTCTGGCCTATCAAAGGGCACTCTCCAAATGCCAAGATCGAGGGTGCAATGAAGACTCTGATATTCTGTATCCTTCATGGCAAATGCTT